>NW_009703029.1:5917-73676 GCF_000703405.1 Apaloderma vittatum | reverse complement strand
CCGGGTGCCTGCTGAAGTCTGTGCTCCAGCAATATGTTGTGGCAATGAGTCCCAGGGACGGGCTGTACACTAGGGAAGGAGCTTCAGTGATTAGAGGGTTATGTTGGGAGCTGCAAAAAAAAGGGCTGGCTTTGATCTCTGTCTTTGCCAAAGGCTGTATGAATTGGGTCATGTCTTTTAAAGTTATTTGTAACAAGATGTTTAGGATACTTAAGAATTTTGTTAGACGTGCCAGACTGTCACTGTAAGGGGCCTGATTGTTTGACTAGACTCTTATTTTTAGACTCCTAAAGGTCTACTTTATAGGGCCCTCTTCACCACTCTGTGATTCCAGCTGTGCCGAACCCACTGAACGGATTACAGCTCACAGTTCCTGATGCTCATTTTCCTGTACAGCTCAGCCAGCTTACGAGCTTAGTCCTGGCAGGATGAGTACATCATCTGGCATGACACAGCATGTAGGGTCACTGGGCCAAATACATCTCAAAGAGTGCTGTGCTCTAGAGCCTGTTGCAGAGCTGCAGAACACTGCAAGTCCCCAGCTGCTGGAGGAAGGTGGTTCACCAAGGGAAGGCCAAGCCAGCCCAATCTCCAACATTGAAATGAATCTCCTGGAGAGATGATCTCCACATCTGTCTCCCACCCTTGCTAGAGCTGGCCCTCTCCAGCTCCTGTGGTGCCTGGGCTGCCCGTGTGTGACCGTTCCTCGGCACTGTGTGTAGGAACCTGGCAAGGATATTCCCTAGATTACAGCAAAAAGTATTTTACTTTTATGGTGCTGAACATGGCACCATAATCCTCAGAGAGGAATCATTCAAATTTCCTCCCTTTCCAACAGGTAAGCAGATAACACTGAAGATATTTCGTATTCAAAACTTATTATTGAAGTCATTAGGAGATACAGAGCCATAGTAATTTTGTGGACTGGGGACAGAACTGGGAAAAAAGGTAAAATTTAGGGGTTATGATAAAGACAGTTTAGTAGGACAGAAAATGAAGGGAAAACAATAATGGTAAAAGAAATAGGATATACAAAATAACTGATGCACAACGTAGTTGCTCATGACCTGCCAACAAATGCCCATACAGTTCATAAACAGCAGCAGCCCCCAACCAGCTTTGTCCCTAGGTTATATACTGAGCATGATGTCACATAGTGTGGGATATCCCTTTGGCCAGTTGGGATCAACTGTCCTGGATGCGTCTCCTCCCATCTTCTTATACCCCTCAGCCCACACACTGAAGGGGTTGTGTGAGAAGCTGAAAAGTCCTTGACTTAGTGCAAACAGTACTTAACAACAACTAAAACATCAGTGTATTATCAACATCATTCTCACCTTAAATCCAAAACATGGCGCTGTATCAGCTACTGTGAAGAAAATTAAATTTATCCCAACTGGAACTAGGATCAGTTAACAAATACACATGTAAAATCCCTAACAGTACTTGAAGTAATTTATTTATCTTTCTTTTAATACTCTACCGTTCACATCTCTTTTTCTTTTAATAGCTTCTATGTTGACATCCTGTATGCCATTCTTTGGCTCCCTGTATGTATGTCAAGTCTACTCTTGACTCTTCCAAAACACAGAAAAAGTATTAATGACGGAAAGCTCAAAATGGCCTTAATAACACCCCAAGGGTGATAATAATGTGAACCTGGTCCTGAGCACAGTAATGTGTTTGCCTCCATGATAATGACATAGTGTACTTCATCTGAGACAATTAGTCAAGGTTCTGGGTATCCTTAGGAGCATATTAAGCAGATGACCTCATTCAATCTTGTGTTATTCTGGATGAAGCACTCATGAATTTCCTTGAAACCGCTAGTAGGAACTGGGGGAACAGCAGACACCAGCACTTCAAGCCTTGTTTAGCTTGAACAGTCACAAAGGACTTACTGTACTTTGTGTCTAATAGGCTTTGCTCTGAAAATCTTTAGCTATTAATGTGCCAAATATCCTTCTGCCGTATGTGGTGTTTAGCAACTGCTGTAGCTGATAAATTCTATGTTCCCTTGAAATCCTGTCTGTCCAGGCTCAAGTCTGCAATTTGGACTATAACATTTTCCTCAAGATTCTCAGTTCTGCATTCAAAAAAACACATAGAGCTCTGGAAGCCAGCTGCTTTTGGAGAGTTATAAATTCTTTTTCTGTATTGTCAAAATCAACATGACTTATGGAAACTGCTTTTTTTTTTTTCATTAAAATCAGGGAGTGATAATTCACAAAAAATGTCTACTGCTCTTTGATCACTCTCACACTGCCTGAAAAGTCTGGCCTGCTTCATTTGACAACAGAAATCTGAAATGTACAGAAAGGAAAACAGAATTTCAAAATATAGGAGGCAAGGGTGCATGTGTCAGAACTGAGTGACTGATGGACTGAGCCTCGCTTTCAGAACTAGAAACGCTGAGGACAACCACAGAGTCAGAGAGCTCTCTTACTATGTTTGCTACGTTTTATAGCTTGAGATGTACATCTGTCTTGCGGTTTTTTCTCCCCTGAGTTTATTCAGGTGGAGGTATAAAACTGATGAGTGCTGGAGAAGGTCAACCTTACATATTCATTTTTTTTTTAAATAATTGATGATGTTTCCTGTTTCTGCTTACATTAATTGCTCTCAGGTGTTGGTGAGTTCCCTTTTAATTTGTTTCTTTAGAAAAGCAGCATGCTACTTTTCAGGATACTGTACGTAATGTGTTTCAGGCAGTACTTTCTAACTGGAGGTTAATAAGGGTGCACTGAATGCATGTTTGGGTGCCGTTGCCTCTCTGCATGTGTGTGCGTGGGGGGGAAGAGAATGAAGCAGGAGAGTGCAGACATTGAAGAGCTTCAGATGCCTCTGTGCTGATGTTTTAAAGTATAATTTATGTTCCCCTGATGTTTAGGGCCATCTCTGATCAAGAAAAGCACAGAACACTCAACTGTTGTTCATTTCAGTACAGGTATTATTCAGCATCTGCAAGGATCCGGATCACATATAGCATGCTTTCTATTTTTCTGAGAGGCAGGCTTAATTTCATCAAATAACTTACCTACTTTGCTACAGAAATAAGAATAAAATAAGGTTTACAAATCCATGTTATCTGACGTTCAGGCAATATTTTTTTAGTGGATATTATGCCTACAGAATAAAAGTACTATTATAATTAATTTCTCCTTCCTTACTGTGCCCTTTCATATGCAAATACAGAGTTTCTACAGTTTATAACTGACATGCCAGTATGTGCTAGAGGTACACTTTGTGAGTGGAATTATGTGATAAGATTTATTTTAAAGAACTACCTCTGCATCATGTTACTATTTGGTCCCAAGCATTCCCTGCATCTAAACTCCCTAGCAGTCTAGCCCTCCCATTTGGGGTAACATCTATTTACTAGACCTATTGAAATTTACATCAATTCACTTTTTTACGAGAGACCTTATTGGATTATGACCTTTGCAAATTTTTCATGACTTTTGGAGGATCAAGTCTGATGCTATCTCACTGTTTTAATTTTTCTATACTGGCAAACATTCTACCAGCTGGTTTTCAATTTCCTTATTGTGACCTTGCAGTGTGATGAGACTGATCATATTTTTCAGTGTTCCTGAAGGAATAAATACATTTCATGGTTTTAAATTGTCTTTCATTTCTTGTTGCTCTATCCATATATTCTTCAGGAGCCCTTGGAACTTTCATTTCCCTGTAGCCACCAGGTGGCCCAAGAAAAAAGCAGGTTGAAATATCTGAAGATCCAGACACCAGCTATTTATTAGTGTTGGTAAATCAGCTCTACTTGCCCACCATGTCCTGGTTCATAACCCAGAGGCAGCCACTGTACATCTGATTATGCATGCTTCCCTCTGGTGGGTGGTAGATTGGAGTGTTAACCTCAGACTCCTGCATTGCTAAAAAATTGTTATCATCCTGTGCTTGATGTGGTACAATACATTTCCCATGCCGACTAGAGAAGTGTAGAACAAAATCTCTAATATCTCACTCAGTGACAGAGCTTAGAACGGATGCAGGTTGCAACATAATAGCTTTCCTGGGCTGAAGAAAAAGTGAAAAAGAAGGCAACTTTCTGGCCCGGGTGCCTGCAGTGTTTGTTATTGCATCAGTGAGATGAAGGTTTCAGTTGTCATCGCCTCTTTGTGTTCCCGTACCCCACCCCATGCAGTCCTGGAAGGCCATGACACATGGGACTACAATAACCAGCATTTGTAGTCTGCCGTTGCGATCTCTTGTTGCAAAGGTGTATGACATAACTAGCATGTCCGAGTGTCATCTTGCAATTTGATTATGACTAGCTAAAGTCAGAGTGTGGCTGTGACTCTCCTATATCTCATGGGCTTGAACTTAAAATCAGGCACACACACCAAAAGCAGTAAAAATACAAGGGCCTGGGCTCTTAGATGGGTGAGCCCACATAGTTTTATGATGTTACTTACATGTATTAACCTGAGAGGTTTTCTGAACCAAGATTTGTATATGAACATGATATGGACTGAACATTGTAGAGAAGAAGCAATTTGAGAACATATATATGTAGTGTGGGAAGTTTTTCAAAAAAGGACCTGCATTTTAAACTAGACATCTAGTGAAGTCTTACCTCTCCCACTTCAGAATAAAAGCTTTTTTGTGTCTCAAGGAATTGAGGTAGGTAGGTTTTGACCCTGAATCATTTCCTTGATGTGACAGAGATGTGTATGTTTGGTCCATTTACTAAAATATGCTAGGCTTTCCCCAGTGTGTTATTTCAACCTTGTACCTCCTAGCCAAGGTCTTTTGGCTTTGTGTCTCCCTGGAAGGATAGTCCCTGACTCCTGCAGTTGCAGTGATTCAGTGTTTTTCTCCTGCCACCTCTGTCATCATGTGGGGAAGATCCAAGGATGAAGTTGATAGCCATACCATCTACCCTCCCCTGGGAGGAAAGTTGTGGCCAGCCCAGCTGCTCTCACTGGGTGTGCACAGTATCTTCCCACTCTGTAAGGGCAATTTTGTCTCCTGCAGCTCTGGGGGAGAATGCTAGCCTGATCCTTGCCATCTATTTTTATATCTGTATCATCTACTGTGTCTGAAAAATCCACTCAAACACGGACCACAACTCAGTAAGCCCAGATATTTGGTATTCTTTACATTATACTGTCATGGCTGCTGACCTAAGGAATGAAGGAAAATAATAGGGCATATTTGAAGCTTAATAAAACATTGCAGTAGGGACTCCTTTCTGAGCCATTACAAGTGTTTGCTGGAAATGCATTTGCTGATTTAACAAACTGGTTAGGACAAATGTTTAACATGCTGTTGCAATGATATTCAGATGCTTTTCTTAGTATTTGTTGATCTGTGAAAATGTGTCCTTGCCCAATTGCGCTAGAGAGTGGGATTAAATAAATAAATAACGCAATGTGATGCGTTTGCACAAAAGCAGAGCAGTGACTGCCCCTGACAGATGGAAAAAAAGTCAATATGATGTCTGAGACAGCCCAAGCTCAGCATTGCAGAATAAATTACATGATTTGCTGAATGCCTGGGCTTCACACAGACATACACAAAATTGGAAAGATAAAAGCTTGCATTGGCTTCAGATGATATTTACCGCTTGATGGATTTACTAGCAGCCCCAGTACAAGTCATACTGTATTAAATTATTGGCGTCTATTTAGCTGTGTGTCCATCGAAGCTTGAGTGTCCATTTAAGCGTAAGTGAGCTGGAGCCCTGCCAAGGCTTTTTGAAGCTTTGTATACAGAGGAAGATGCGAGCTAATGGCTACTAGCTTGAATAACAGGGAACTTAGGGATGCTGGGGATAGACAACAAAGCATAAGGTGCATTCTTATCAATATTAATGTCAACATAAATATTAATCAGGCTGCACGGCACATCATTTTTGAATGATTCTTGTTTTCTTTGTATTTTAACACAAATGGCTGGAAATTACTATGATTTCTCTCTCGCTCTTTCTCCCTCAGAAGTGGGAGTTTAACAAAGACTGTTAGCTTTACAGCTATCTATTGTCACAGCAGCAGGATTTCTACAAGGCAAAGGAGGCACGTGAAATGCTAGTTTTAAGAGGTATACTGCTACCAATAAAATATCTGACTAGAATAGTAATATACTGTACAAAGCTATTGTTATGGATTCATTATTATACTGCACCAGGGCACTTCAGTTAAGAAGTAGCAGTTCATTTACAGTGAGCCCCATGAGATGGTCACAGTGTTGCTGCAGCTACAGCATAGGGAAAGCAGGCTGAATGTTTAGCTGTTTAATGCATTGGCTTGTGCTTCGAGAAAGCCTGGGGCTCTATTTTTGGCCTGTCCCTCTCACATGATGAGTTTAGCTCGTGTAATGGTTTTGCACGCTGAAGGAGGGGGACTGCCTCTGAGAAATGGCTGTCAATCGCAGTGCTGCTGGCAGAGAGTTTATCCGGTTAACTACACTTCAGTAAAAGGAAAATAACCCTGAGACTGCATTGTGCTGATCAGCTGGATCAGCAAGAAAAATTAGCAGGATTTTGCTGCAGGTGAATTAGTTGTGACAGTGGCAGTGTGAAGGAAAGAGATGATGAGGAACGACGTGCCTGTGGGAGCAAGGAGGCACACAGACTGGGGAAGGGTGAGAGAGTATTTTGAGACATGAATAAAATGCATCACAAATCTTCCATCATCTTATAGATAACATGTTCATGTCGAGGACTCTGACTCACGGTCTCTGGCAAGCTGTAATGGGGATATTTACAAGGTTATTGCTCTCAGCTGTCCCTTTGTGCAGCTGCCAAAGGTTACTGTCCTGAAGTGGGCATGGCAGATGTGAATATGCTCTGGTTCCTCAGCTGCCCCTGCGCAAAGCCCACATACTAGCACAAGCTGTAGTGGCAGCTGAATCCAGCAGAGATAGTCAGAGCTCATGGTTTTGTCCATTTCCTTCTGATGCAGGCTTGGTGTTAAACACCTATTTTCTCTGATTTTTCAGGACTAATGGCAACGGAATTGCAGACTTCAGGACTTTACCAACAAAGACTTTACCACTGAATAGAAAGGAGGGGAAATGGATCTAGCTGCTGCTTGGTAAAGTGAAACAGAAGGGCTTAAGGTGAAAGATATTGATTTGGTGTTCTGGCAGTTTAGATGTTTTCTCCTCACCTCCTCCTTCCTCTGAAATTGCTGTTGGCTAAAAATAGAACTGAGCTGACCACCTCTCTCAGGTGACAGAAGGAGTGATCCTTTGACTCCAGTGTGTTAGGGTCATGCATGCAGAGCCACATCAAAGGTCATTCAAAACTCAGGTAAGGAGAAAAATATCCATTTTGAAAGGTCTTACGAAGTGTATCTTTCGTAGTGTGAAGGGACACGTTACAACTTGCTATTCTATCTGCATCCCTGACACCATTCCTTGCTGCTAGAGGACTTTCAGCTGGGAGTGGTACTGCAAGTTCTCCCATTTTATCTGCTTTGGACTGAAAAGCTTTGATTTAAATGATGAAATTGAACTTGTTAATAGTTAGTTGCCATGGCAGGTGAGGTCTGAACAGACCCTAGAGCTTTAGGTGCTCTGAAGTGAATATTCATCCATGTTTATACACCACAGCTTGATATTCAGTATGAGCTTTTCAGCTGGACAATATGACATGCCATTACCTTCATGTCTCCTGTCATACCAAGACCCATTAGAACATTCCAAGGAGGGTCAATATCAAGACAGAATGATAACTACTGAATTTCACCTCAAAAAGTATATTTTTCACGTTCTTAGCTAATAGTAAGACTCATGAGAATGTGTATTTAATTAATTTCAAATAGAGATTGTACAATTTAATCTCTGGTAACATAATAAAATAATAAGGAATTCTCCAAATTGTACATTATCATGCTGCACTATCATAACTGATTCTCATTTTTGTTGCCACGTCATTACACTTTTCTGCAAAATTGAAGAGCCATAGAAAGGTGTAGGCTTAATGAACATCCTGGCTAAGGTTTTCTTGCTTGCCCAGTACAAAATGAATCCCTTCTTTTTATTATACAAGAAGGGGAACTGTGGCTCTTTTGTCTTGGACCAAATCTCTATGACTTCTCCAATGCTTAAAGGTCAAATGTTGGTCTCCTGTCTTCTGGAGTGCCTGACTGTGATGTTCCTAGATTTAATGCATGCAAACTATTCTAATTATCTTTTTTTTTTAAAAAAAAAATCAAAATGTATTTCACTCATGAGGGAAAAAAAAAATTAAAAGAAAGTCCCAAGCAAATGTTAAGCAGCATATTAATGAAGCAAGGCTAATTCCTGTGAAAAGAATACTTATCTGGGATCCAAGATTAGTGGATAATAAAAATAAAAATAAAATGAAAACCTTGCACGCTTGAAAGCCCTTTGTCTCATCCAGCTGTTTCCTGTTTGTTTGTTATTCAGTTTTGTGGAATACTGTGCAAAACATCCCTTGGAAGACAATGGGTGTCTTCTCACAAAACATTGTACGTGCAGTCTAATACTCCTTTATTCCCTATTCTGTAACATATAAACGCAATGGTAAGAGCATTCCCTACTTCTAAACCCACTTATCCCTTCTCACTAATAAGTATTAATAAACAATTGCAAATTAATTGTAACAGTTTAGTCTGAAAAGTTTTGTTTATCTTGTATGGAGCTTCTTTTAGCTTTGTGGAATATAGTTTAGTCACTTTTTTGAGTGAAAAACAAAATTTTTTTGTCTATGTTAAATAAATTCTGCTAAACTTCCCTCTGAGAAATTAGTACTCCATATGTCATAAGACAGAAATAATATGTGGATTTTTTAATGAGAAAAGTATGTTTTGCCACTTTATGAACAGTGACTAAGGACCCCATAAGACCTTGAAAAAGCATAATTAATTTAATAACCAGGAAGTTTTCTGGACTGCCTGGAAACTTATTTGATATTGGGCAGATCATATCCCAGGACTGAGCAGAACTTTCCAAGCAAGTATGACACATGCATGAACATTTTAAATGAAGGCAAGTGCTATTGTAAAAGACATGAAACATTTGCTGATCCTAGACATTATGGAAGCTACCAGATTTGAATGCAGAGTATCAAGATCAAAGCTTTCTGCTTCTTCTAGCAGGATCTCTTGGTATCACTTGCACACGTACTTATAGTTTGCCAAATATGTCTTCAGAAAAAAAACTTCCCAAGATCATATCATCAGGCCTATTGTAGTTATTTTGTCTTCCTCTGTGGCATAATCTGTCTTCTGAAGTCCTCTGGTAATTTCCACATTTCCTGGTACTTCATGGATTTACTACATTAAAATTTTCCTTGTTCTTTTCTGCTTCATATCCTGTGACATTTTATATCTTCTCTGGCTTTGGTTTTGTACTAAAGGCTTTAATTTTGCTGTGGGGTACTGGAAAGTTCTTTATGGCTGGCAGAGGGTGCAGGGGAAGAGATAGGGGCTCTGTGAACCCTTCTGATGACTGGTCAGCGGCATGACTGTCCGCCTTTGCAAAGGGGCCTGATGAAGCAGTTTGTCCCTCACTCCTAGGAGTTTTCTCTGAGCTCTTCCTGGTGTCGTTCCCCCCACTCCTGGCACCTTCCCCACCAGCAGTGTGCTTTTCTGTCTGTAATTCATTTATCCTACCCTTTCATGTACTCATCTACCCTCTCGGTTGCCAGCAAAAACCAAGGTTTATGAAAAATGTAAGTCACCAGTAGATTTCCCAAATGACACTGCTGTCTAAAGTTCCCTCCCCAAATAATAAGTCTGATGATATGAAGAAGGAAACACTGCAAGTTAATAAATCCCTAAAGTATGCTTAAGGAAAGAAAAGCTATTAAACTGAACTGTTTTCCCAGGTGGACTAGAGATAGGATAATCGTGAAGGTTTTCTACGATTTGGGAATTGAATAACATATTCTTGCTATATATTATTATGATCTTTCTTATTAGCAAATATGCAAAAGTCTTATAAAGCTCCTCAGCTTTCAGAATAGGTGAGTTATTTAAGCAAAATACAGACTTCACAGCCAGATAGCCAGATATAGACATGAGCCACAAATATATCATATTGCCACATAATGCTAAATGAGTGTACCTTGCACTGTATGTTCAGTATATGGTAACTGAAGTCCTGTTGTGTAAGTCATGTGAGTTCTGAAATGGGAAGGTAAGAAGAATAATAAACTACCCACTCCCAACAGACAAAAATTGATGATGGCACTTAATTTTTTTTTAATTCATAAGGTGGTAGAGATGGTATATACTATTGTGGAAGCACTCACAGCAGAGGGCATAAGGCTGAAGTGATTCACTGGTGAAGGAAACTATAAAGAGCTTCATAGCACTGTAACAAAATCAGCAATCAGTAATTAAATAAATGCAATTAAACTGTGTATGGTGGAATGAGAATTTTAAACTGCTGGTGGATTCTGAGCTGGCCACTGCTTCTGAAAAGATGTGGGCTTCACTGTGAGCAGCTCAGTGAAGCTGTCCATTCAAAGTACATGCTTGCAAAAGTAAAATAAGAAGCTATGTTTAGACTGAATTTGCTGCTGTGGCTGCTAGCCCACAGAAGCTGTCCAAGATCAGTGCACTGGCTAACTGAGCTGAAGTATTATATCCCCTCCAGAAAGGCCTAAAATAATACCCTGGTGTGTAAAGAATGTCCTTGCTGTGGCCAGCTGTCATAAGCCATTTCAAGTTGTACCACAAACATGTTTCTAGTGCTGATTTGTAAGCTATTGCTGATTCTTTTAACCTGTACAATCCATATATAGACAACAGATTTCCCTAAGCTAGTTGTAAGGGTTTTTTTTTTTCACCAAGCGCCTTGCAAAGTGCCTGCCACAGGGAACTTGCCCTTTGAGAGACAAGGGGCTCATAAAGGATAAGCGTCTGGACAATCTCCATACCTGTGTTCAAAAAGACTCATAAGCAGGGCAAAAGGTTCATCTTCTGCTCTAACAGTCAAAGGAAAGATGACTGAATAAAATGGCTTGATTAGAAAGGAAGACAAAAGGATTTTGTCTTTTAAGCTCCTTGGGTGTGGGGCAGGCTCTGGGAAGAGTATTGCTGCTTGGGAGTACACGGGCACAGCACACAACACATGCCTTTGCTTAGGGGGACACTTATGCCTGTTACGAAGAAGCCTTGTATATGCAGTCCAGTTCTCATTTTGTGAGTAGAGCCTGTACAAATTCCTTCAAAATGGAGCTGGGAAAAAAAAACTCTGAAAAAACTGACGTTGCCTCTACACATGCAAGGGCTGGGAGGTTGCCATTAGAGCGGCCACAGGAAGACCAGCTTCTGCCAGAGCTCGTCACAGCCAACTTTTTTACTAGACCTCCAAAGGCACCTCTGTGACCACGGGATCCAGTTCCTGCCAACTGTCAAGTTTCTGTGGTACCTTAGTCTCCAGTATACTAATTCTGATTCTAGAAAAAGTTATAGCAATGGAATTAGAATGGGGAAAATGTCTGAGTTTTTTTGGTTTAGCTCTCAAAATAGGAAAGCCAACTTCACTCAAACTTCCAAAAAATGTTTATCCTTTCAAATAACTCTTCTGGATGCAGAGTATATGCAGCTTTTGCTACCTGTGTTGCTTTACACTTTTGTCTTGTGATCATTTTAATCATGCAGCACACAGAGTAAGGTATTATCAAAGGCAAAAAGTGATTTTTTGGTGAGTTTTTGGAATAAGTTTTCCAGTAAGGCATGTTGTATACAGAGTAGCTTTCTTCCCAGTGTAGGTGCAGCTATATTTTCAAATCATGAAATATATCACTCCAGAGAAAATAGTAAAGTCATTAGTTCAGAGCAAAAGAAAATATTTAATACACATAAAAAAGAAATACAAACAAAAGAATACATCACTGTATCATCAGTTTTTCCAGCTGAATCCTTTCCAAAGTAAATCTAAAGTCTTGCTGAAATTGTTTCTAGTTATCATGATCTCACTGGGAAATGAAAGGATTTTCTTCAATACCCTGTTATAGCTCAGTCATTATTCCACAGTGAGGTAATTTGCTAAAACAGCTGCCTCCGATGAGCAAACCTTTCCATCTGGCAGAACCCAAACAGATACAAACAAACTCATGTCAATTTTTCTTATCAAAATATAAAATCAAAATAAGCTCCTTGTGCTCTGATGGATTATGTCTTTGAACTGCAGGAATCAAGATTTTTTTCTTTTTTGATACTCTTCTCTTACCCTCATACCCACAGACTTGGCCCTAGCTGCGAGAGTGTTGATATCATGCCACCTCTGAGATAGATTACAGCATATCTGGGAATGTGTTTGCACTATAAACCTTCCACCAAGGAACCAGACAAAGTTAGCAGTTGTTAGCTTTATTGAGACAACACTTGTGGATAGTTTGTTTTCACAGTAGGTTTTTTACTTTAAAGACTCTTTTTCATTTTTTTTAATATGCTAAGAAAATTTCCACTGTTTCTAAGTAAAACTAAGGTACTGCTACATGCACAAAAACCTAGCTATGCAGACTAAACTTCTCACAAAGAACAAACAGAAAAAAACTAGCATAGCTTTTGCACTCTCAGGAGACATGTATAGAGTCGTAATTTCTAAAATTAATACTGAATGTGACCTGGCTTTATGTCAATTGTGGGGATTTTTTAAATCTCATAAATCTTGTTAGTTTTCCATGACCACTTTGACTCAGAGTAACCAGATTTTCTTTGTAGTTTTTTCAGCCACACACATTTTTTCTTCTGCAAACCTTATGTATGTATAATAAATGAGCATATGTATTTCATATGAGAATTTTCATTTGTTATTAGAGAAGTCTTTGTAATATATTGTCAAGACAGGGTTCATATTAAAGAAATAATTTCAGTTTGTTAGCTTTTCTCCTTAATGGAAAATGTTGTAAGCAAAGTTTAAAAACATATTTATTAAAATTAGTGATGGAATTCCTCTGTCTAAATATTTTCTCAGCCAAGTAGCTGATGCATTTTACGTGAAGTCAGTGGAAAGTCTTCCACTGGCTTTGACAGAAGTTACATGAAGTACCAAATAGGGAGAACTTGGATCCATGTGTAGGTCTGGATCCAAGTATTACACTTGGGTCCTATTTCTGTCTTAAGTGGAGCCAAAATGTTAATTCTAGAAAGTCTTAAACTTTCAGGAAGCTCAGCTTGGTATTCAAATGTATTTCTGCACATTCTTAATTCTCTGAGAAGGAAATCTACACCTATGGAAGTGGTTTTCCCAGTATACAGTATTATCAATGTGCTTAGACTGCTGTTACCCTCACTAGCAGCCTAGTGAATATGACAAGGTCCTGTGCAGTGATGAACTGCAGATATAACTGCAGTGATGAAAACATAGGGCCAATAAGGCAAAAAAAAGATCGAAGAAATACTTTGTGGCAAATCTACCCTGCAATAACGTGCTGTGTACCTCATTTCCCTACGGAGTCTGCAAGATTTGGCCACAGTGTATGAACTCTGACTTGCAGAATATTTGGAATCTCAGAAATTTAATAAGTGACCGTTAATAAAGTCACAGTTCTGTCTAGAATTGTACAAATCTTTGTACTATAAAATAATACCAGCACTTTGGGAAAAAAGATATTATGAACTTGCAATACCATCATATTTAATGTTTTCCTTGACTGCTGGATGTAATGCAAATTTAATGTACAATATGTCAAGGTTCTGATACTCGGCATTGTCCGAAAATGCTGCTTGCCTCTTATGCTGGATGTAATGCAAATTTAATGTACAATACGTCAAGGTTCTGATACTCCGCATTGTCCGAAAATGCTGCTTGCCTCTTGTGTCTCTTTCACCCATATGCTGTGTATTACTGGTAATTGAAATATATGATTGAAAGCAAATTTCTCTGTCAATGGTCTTAGCCTTGTGCCAGCTATACTTAATGAGAAAGTTTCTTTCGACTTCAAGAGGAAAACCACTCTCAAATGCAGGAAACATATTTATCATAGAATCATAGAATCATGGAGGCATAATCACAGAATGGTTTGGGTTAGAAGCAACCTCAAAGATCACGTAGTTCCAATTCACCTGCCACAGTATGGACACCTTACACTAGATCAGACTGCTCAGTGATCCGTCCCCCCTTTGGCCCCCCCCAGTAAGGGACCATCCACAGCCACCCTGTTCCAGTGCCTCACCACCCTCAGGGTAAAGAACTTCTTCCCTACATCTAGTCTAAACCTGTATATTTACAGATTTCACCCATTACCCCTCATCCTATCACTAGAAGCCCTTGTAAAAAGTCCTTCCCCAACATTCTTGTAGGTCCCCTTCAGGCACTGGAAGGCCATTAGAAGATCTCTCTGCAGTCTTCTCTTCTCCAGGCTAAACAACCCCAACTCTCTCAACTTGTCCTCACAGGAAAGGTGTCCCAGCCCTCTGACCATCGTTGTAGGACCCCCTCTGGACTTGCTCCAACAGCTCCATGTGTTTCTTGTGTTGGGGCTTACAGAGCTGGATGCAGTATTCCAGGTGGTGCCTCACAAGGGCAGAGAAGAGGGGCAGAATCACCTTCCTCAACCTGCTTGTCACACATCTCTCAATGCATCCCAGGACAAGGCTGGCTTTCTGGGCCACAGGGGAACACTGTTGGCTCATGCTGATCTTATTTTCCACCAACACACCCAAATCCTCCTCTCCAGGACTGCTCTCAATCCACTTGTTGCCCAGCCTGTATCCGTTTGGGATTGCCTCGACCCAGGAGCAAGACCTTACACTTGGCCTTGTTAAACTTCATGAGGTTGGCCTGGGCCCACCTCTCAAGCCTGCCAAGGTCCCTCTGGATAGTTTCCCTTCCCTCCAGTGCGTTAACTGCATCACGTAACTTTATGGCATCGGCAAACTTCCTGAGTGTGCACTCGATGCCACCATCCTTGTCACCGACAAAGATGTTAAGTAGTCCGGTCCCAGTACTGATCCCTGAGGGACACCTCTTGTCACTGGTCTCCACTTGGACATTGAGCCATTGACTGCAACTCTTTTAGTGCGATCTTCCAGTCAGTTCCTTATCCACCAAGTGGTCCATCTGTCAAATCCACTCCTTTCCAACTTGGAGACCAGAATGTCGTTCAGGACAGTGTCAAAGGCCTTGCACAAGTCTGGGTAGATGACATCAGGTATCTTCTGTTGTCGATTGATTCTGTTACTCCATCGTAAAAAGCCACAAGATTTGTCAGGTAGGATTTTCCTTTGGTGAAGCTGTGCTGGTTGCCATCAATCACTTCCACTTTTCCATGTGCCATAGCAGAGTCTTCAGAAGGATCTGCTTCATGATCTTGCCAGGCACAGAGGTGAGACTGACTGGCTTGTAGCTGCCTGGGTCTTCCTTTTTTCCCTTTTTGAAAACGAGCATAACGTTTCCCTTTTCCAATCAGTGGGTACTTCACCAGCCTGCCATGTAATAAGATCTAATAGTGAATTATACAAAAGAAAGGTAAAAAAGAAGTTTCTGTGAATCAGTCTACTGCTGAGAGGGTTATGAAACATATTTTGCAAGAGTAAACTCTTCTCTCTAAATACACAGTTAGAAAAGATTAAAAAACAAATACCATGTTTACTAACATTTAATGTGGTGAGATCTAACTGCCCACCTGTTTGTCAGGTTCCTTTCATTTCATCTACTTACATCCCAGCTCCAGCTATTCTATATCCATTTATCTGGATATTATTTCTATACCATGTGTATTTCACTCGTTAGTAAACCATGTTCAGAAAAGATAATTTCAATTCACGTATTTTACAAAGACCTTTTTGTAGGTAACAAACACATGGGAGCAAGACAGATCAATATTCAGAAAAAAATTACCTGGAATGTAATAATTTTGTGAGTCTTAAATATGCTTATTTTAACTAATAAAATTACTTTAAAAGTTCTTAGGTTAAATGCTGACACCTGAGAATATCCTCTGCTAATTTTTAATATTCTACTTTATATTAGATGCAATAAACCAAAATAATCACTCCTCACCTTAATTTTCCTTTGAGCTTTTCAAATATGTCTGTGATCAATCTTAAAGGAATTAGTTTACAGCATATTTCTTAAACATTTCAACAGTAGCAATAATGTAGCTACTTCATACATGTCTATGTTGTTTTATGTATATGATTTTGATTTTATCTCTGTTACAGTACATAGCCTGCAGCATCTAGAATTTTGTGCAAGGAAGGTTATCGTTGTCCCCAGATACTGGTGGGAAAGAGAGAAAAGACTCCCTGCTTTGGGAGAGAAATGCTGATTTCATTTACTTCCTGGTAACTATTATGGGACCCTTCTTTTCCCTAGCAGGGTGGGAGATTGCTTTGGATGAGATTAAGTTTTCACAAAAATAAAATATTTATGATCTACCTCTTGCTTGACTAACATTATGGACTTTATTTTGTCCTTGCTAGCTTTGCCAAAAGCGGGTAGGTGGTTGCTCTTTAGCAGAAAGAGGTAAGAAAAAGTGAAGTGATATGTTTCTATTGCTTATGGACATCCATTCCCTTCTTTATAATCATAAGGGAAGCTTTTTCTTACTCTTTTCTTTTTCTTTTTTTTTTCTGGAAATGAGCCCTGAAACCTCTGCATTTGCATGCTCAGTTCTCATAAAGGTGGCTGGAAAATGATGGTCTTTTCCTTTATTTTGGGTCCAAACACTTCAACCATATTTTTCAAGAAAGCCTTGAAGCTGTTGTTGGAGTCTCTGACCTTTGTTTGATTTTAACGTCACTAACAGCAGGCAACAGCCTGTTAGAAACACTGATGACTAGAAGGGTTTTTTTATTCAGAAAGAAATCCCAATTATTTGTTTTCTGAGATAAGTGAATTCTAATATAATTATACAATTCTTTTTCCTGGTACTATTTACACCCGTGATAGAGATTTCTGTAAAGTACATTAGAGTTAATTGAAGAAAACATGAGATAAAATCTATGGGTAAAAGTTTAAAATTCTCCATGCAGTGGTCTGATCTCACAACTAGACTTTATTTTGAATTTCCTTACACATCTTTTTTATATCAATGTGTTTACTTAGCTTTTCTTAACGTAAGAAATGGACTCAGCATTCAGAATTTGAATTCAGATTTGAAACACTCCAAAGTTCCAGGAATTTCAACTCTGCGAGTTTTGGTTTGGCCTCTTAGAAAGAAGGAAATTCAGAACTTTTAAGTTCTGACATGCCTAGTAGTTAGGCATTGCTTTTGGTGCAGATCATTTTCTACATGTGATGGAGCTACAGCTGATGTGTTTCCAGAGCTTTGCATACTTACGGCTATACTTTGTTTACAAGATGTTATTATTCTGATCTCCAAGTGATTGTCCAAGGGGAGAGGTGTTTGACCCACTTATTCCTGACAGAGGTTAGAGTCAAGGTGATTCATTTTGATCCCAGAGGTGAAATTAAGACACAAATGGTGTCAGATGTCACAAGAGCAAAACCTTTTATTCACTAACAACGATTGGAGAGCAAGAGGAAAGAAAGGTAAGGAAATGGAAAAGTGAAGCAGTAAAACATTTAAGACTGCAAGAAGTATAGCTATCACCACAGATCCAGCTACGTCTCACAGGTCCGCCTGTTTCAATTTGATGGGAAAGATCTCCAGAGAGTAGTTGTTCACGGTGGCATTATATAGTGTCCCAAGCACTGCTTTGCCTATCCTCCTCCTGTTTAGCGCATGCACATGAGGATCGTCAGGAGCAATCTTCACCCCCTACAACGTTGCCTCTATCGGTGGAGCATGCATAGGTATCCAGAGGGCCCATTTTTTGCAGATGTAGCATGACTTGACAACTTGCACACCTTTGGGCTTGCACACCGTTGGGCTTTTGTGCTTGCAGGACAGCTGCCTTATCAGCAATTGAGCTGGACCCTGCTTAGTTGTTTAGGACTTGGTTTTTCTGGGCCAGGTCCTGAAGTTGTTGTTTAGGACTTATCAGTAGTCCAGGCTTACAAACAGCAGCCTTGAAGTTTCTTCACAAGGAATATCAGCGAGGTTGAGACAAACATTTAACACAGTCTCTTACAAGGGGTCATAGCACATCTACTTTTTATGTTTATATGTTTATATGACACTCACACATATTTGGCAACCTTTGTAAAGGTATTGTTACCGTTTAACCAAAAATATTTTTGCACAGTAAATTCATTCAACTTTTGAAAAGCCAGGCTTGCAGAGGTAAGTCCTCTGTAGCTGGGTGAGGGTGAGTACATCACAAAAATCATCACAGGCAGGAGCTGAAATGTATTCTCCAGAAAGCCCTCATTACAGAATTTGTCAGTGAGTAACAGGCAGAGAATAAGACCTTCCAAAAAAACTGCTTTCCTCTCTCCCAGTAGCTCTCAGGGCACAGTGATGGCAGGCTGTACCCCTCAGCCCTGACAAGAGTGCAGTTCAGCTCTGTGCAGCAAAGATACACACCTCTTGGAAGAATGTGTATATTTTTTTTTCTTATGCCCAAAGATCAACTAGGCAATTTAAAGGTCAGTAGTGAATATGTGGTAATTTAAAAATTGTTAACAGCACTTTCAGCTGTGACTTAAAGACTGAAAACTACTTGGCATGGGGACTAATTTGATTGGCTGTCAAAACATTTTTTAAAATTAGAAAATATATAAGCCTTGCTCTGCTACACAGTACCCTTAATCATAGATTAACAGGTTTGTTCAAATTAGAAAAGACCCTTAAGAACATTGAGTCAATCCATTAACCTTACACTGCCAAGCCCATCACTAGACTATGACCCCAAACATCAGTTCTACACACCTTTTAAACACTGCCAGAGATGATGACTCAACCACTTCTGGGCTGCCTTCCAATACTTGACAATTATTTCCCTGATTTTTTTTTTCCTAATAGATAATAGGAATTGGATTACCTTGATTAGATATTAGATTGGATAATCTAAACACCCTTGCACAACTTGAGGCTGTTTCTTCTCATCCTATTGCTTGTTAGTTTTGAGAAGAGACTGACCCCCATCTTCCTACAATCTACATTCAGGTAGTTGTAGAGAGCAACAAGGCCTCCCCTCAGCCTTTTTTCCTCCAGCCTAAACAACCCCAGTTCCCTCAGTCACTCCTTATAAGGCTTCTAGATCCTTCACCAGCTTCGTTGCCCTTGTTTGGATATACTTTAGCACCTCAATGTCTTTCTTGGAGTGAGGAGCCCAAAACAGAACACAGGATTCGAGGTACAACCTCACTAGTTCTAAGTACAGTGGAACATTCCCTTCCCTTCTCCTGCTGGCCAAGCTATTTCTGATGCAGGCCAGGATGCTCTTGGCCCTCTTGGCCACCTGGGCACGCTGCTGGCATGTCTTCAGCCAGCTGTTGACCAACACACTCAGGTCCTTTTCCACTGAGCAGCTTTCCAGCCACTCTTCCCCAAGCCTGTAGCTCTGCCTGGAGTTGTTGCGGCTGAAGGGCAAGACCCAGCACTTGGCCTTGTTGAACCTCATACAATTGGCCTTGGCCCGTTGATCCAGCCTGTCCAGATTCCTCTGCAGAGCCTCCTTACCCTCCAGCAGACTAACACTTCTGCCCAGCTTGGTGTTTTCTCCAACTTAAAAAGAGTGGACTTGATCCCCTCGTCCAGATGACGGATAAAGATATTAAAAAGGACTTACCCCAATACTGAGCTGTGCAGAGCACCAGTTGTGATTGGCCACCAACTGAATTTAACTCCTTTCACCACCACTCTTTGGGATTGGCCATCCAGCCAGGTTTTTACACAGTGAGGAATACACCTGTTCAAGCCATGAGCCTTCCTTTTGTTGCTAATATATTTATAGAAGCATTTTGTGTTGTGTTGCATAGCAGTAGTCAGATTAAATTCTGGTTAGGCCTTGACCTTTCTAATTTTCTCCCTGCATAACCTCACAATATCTTTGTAGTCCTCCTGAGTTGCCTGCACCTTTTTCCAAAGTTCATAGACTCTCTTTTTCCACTGAGATCCAGCCTGATCAGTCAGGCCAATCTTCTTCCCTGTCAGCTCGTCTTTTGGCACATGGTGAAAGCCTGCTCCTATGCCTTTAAGATTTCCTTCCTGAAGAACGTCCAGCCTTCCTGGACTCTGCCCTTCAGGATGACCTCCCAAGGAACTCTGTCAACCAGTCTCCCAAACAGGGAAAAGTCTGCCCTCCAGAAATGCAAAACAGCAATTCTACTGAACCCCCCCCTTACCTCCCCAAGAATCAAAAACTCTCATTCATTGATCGCTATGTCCAAGACAGACTCTAGTCATCACATCACTCACAAGTCCTTCTTAGTTCACAAACACCAGGTCTAGTGATGTTCCTTCCCTTGTCGACTCTCTCACCAGCTGTGTGAGGAAATTCTCTTCTACACACTCCAGGAACATTCTGGACTTTTTCTCTCTGCTATATTGTATTTCCAGTAGACTTCTGGTAGGTTGAAATCCCCCATGAGAACAAGGGGCTAGCGATCACGAGACTTCTCCTAGCTTCATACAGAATATTTCATCTGCCTCTTCATCCTGGTTGGCTGGTATATAAGAGTCTCTCACCATGTTATCTGCCTTGTTAATGGTGAGCTTTCTTTTAATCATATTCTAAAATATTAATTTGCTGGAGAAAAACAGTACTTAATTATAAGAGATTTAATAAATCAAATCTGTTTTTTATGGATGTCTTGGGATAATCAAATTCTCCGAGGTAGTGAGGTGTTTTGCTTGTGCCTCTTAATTGGCCAGGATTGTGATTATTTTAGGATGAAACTGCACTGCCTGCTAGGTTGCACTTTCTAATTAATATATTCATTTTCAAAAAAGGTACCAGCCCATGAGATACCAGGCTGTAACCATGTATTAGACTTGTATTATTGACATTGTTTAACATGTAAAAAAGGATTTGTTTTCTGTTCTTGAAGTTAAAAGTTAGGATAAAGTTGATCTTCTGTTCTGCCTTATTTCCTTGTTGCTGGGCAGTTTCAGCTCAATCATTACTGACGTGTAGCATGCAGCATTTTTGTTTAGCTGTATCAAATGCATACTAGGGTAGGGCACAAGACTGAAAACTTCAGTCCTTAATCCAGCTGTAGAAGACGCCATTCAAATGTTAAAGTTTGCAAAGTTTTAGCTTTCAAGGACTAACTCTGTGAAAGAATGAGATTATCATAGTTCGATTTCTGTGGCAAGTTGGTCTTTGCCTCACTCTAAAAGGCTGCTAGTCAGAGCACTGTGTGGGACGATGCTCTCTGTGTGTCTCCTGGGACTTGCACAGATGTCCACAAGTTTCACTCTGTTGACCTGGCCTTGGTTTGAGCTCATGACCTGGAGTCTAGGGCTGCCACAACTGTATTACCCATCACCTGGCCTAGGAAGTGCATTAGCAAACCCCATCTCCACATCTCTGTATGTACAGTGCCAGATTACTCTGATGACTGCCTCTCACTTCCCCAAGGATTAATTTGATTCAAGATACCCTCCTACGATTTCAGGCTACCAGTGAGTCTTTAGAAACTCTAGTCGTCCCTTGTTTGATGTCTTCTGCAATATTCTTGAGCAGGGCAGGTGTGGTGGAAGGACAAAAATAACCGTGATAAGTAAATTTCCACAAAGATCTGCACTGATGAAACAGCAAAGATTTCAGAGCTTTCACACTTCTAAATACAAAATATTTTAACCTGCTGTTAGATTGGTTGAAGACTTTTTGAAACCAACTGCAATTTTTAAGTCTTATGTTGCAAATCACTGATACCCTTAGTGACAGTGGCACTCATTGGAAGACAAGTACCCTACATCAAGCACATTTTAAAAATAATGTTACCACCTAAAAGCTTCTTTCCTGTAGGAACTGGATTGTACAACAGCTTATCAGTTGGAGAAGAGTGTACAGGAGAAAAAGGGAGAAATAAAAATAATAAAACTCACTCCTGTGTAGAACATCAGAAATGTGGCACTAACAAAGACTTCCCATTCCACACAGAATTAGTGCTGGCAGAGGCAGCTCACAGGGCTGTGGGTGTGCTCAGCTGTGCAGAGCTGATTATAGAAGATGAAAGAGCCTGGCAATTTATTTCATCTCACGCTGAAGCACTGCTGACAACTGAAAGTGAGCACAGAAGGATTCATTTGTTCAAATCCTGTTTTAGAAGGCAAGCTTCAAATGATACCACAGAGAAAGTGGAGAGAAATGCTGTGGTGTAATAAAGTGGCTATTTTTTATTTCACTGACTCCAGGATTTATGTTTTTAGCTGTTGTGTTTTTTGCAGGGGGGAGAGTTGTTGTTTGAGAAGGCTGCAACACTATATTGCTGGTGAAAAAAGTAGGTGGTGTTGACCTAACTTAATACATGCACATATATACATGTAAGCATGCAAATGAAGAAGTGATACATAGATATTTACACACGTTTATACATACATAGAATTAAATGCCTTTAACACCTTTCCCTCTATTCTATTGCACTGTGGACTCAGAAGTTGCACAGTCTTTTCAGTGCCGAAATATTTGAACTGGAGTATTTAATTGTCATATTTACATTTATTCAGAAGTCATAATACTGTAAAATTCCTGGCAAATTGGACAACAGATTTTTTACTCCTACTGCATTTCTCATACACTAGAGCCTCAGAGATAGATGGCAGGAGCCCTGAAGTAAGGGATATGTGCAGGTATACCGGCTAAGAAACAGATAGGATGCAAAGCCACAGTACGGAGACACAACTCAGACCCTGCCTATCCCTCATCTCTGTGCCTGTAGCAGGTGGAACTAGAGACAGTAGCCTTAAACTGTGAGTGGAAAAAATCACATTTCAAAGGACAAGGACAGCAAGGCATGGGAAAAGAGTGCCTGGGAGACCTCCACCCACTCACTCCTCTCCCTCTCTCACTGGAAGTCTTTAAGAAATCAGACTAACATCTGTCAAGGCTGACAATAGTATAATTGATTTTGCCTTTGGGCAGGAAGAAAACTAAATGATGTCTTGAAGTTCCCATGGTTGTCTGTACAATTTGGTTATTTTCAAGGACTTCATCTTTGATTCTAAATGGTGGTTAACTATCCATGTTATTTGCCTTCCATGTTGAAACATAGTTTACAAGTAAAACCAGCTTTACTACTTAAGAGTCACAAGAAAGGTCTGCTGAAACAGTTACACTGAAATATGTTTAAAATTTGACCATGTATTCTACACAGACATTACTTTCAGTCAGTACGATCTGACATCTCAGAGGACTGAATAATGGCCTCTCAAACTTTGCAAACTGAGACTCAAAAGAAACTACATCCCTCCCAAGATTTTGTCTCAATTATGTGTTTGATTCTAGAATTATGCATATGGACCAAATTCTTTTCCTTCAAATTCCAAATTCCCATTACTTTCTTTTTCTTACTGTTGTAGAGGCACAACTAAGTTATTATCCCAAACTGTAAGATATGTGAACCTAATAAACTATTCAGGTTTGGGGTCTAACAAGAAAATAGCAATATACAGCTTCCAACTGATCTAAGGCAAACAAACCCAATGCTCTTTCTCCTCATGAAATTCAGCAACATGACTTCTGTATCAAAATATGTGTTTTGGTGAAAGACTTCAGAAGCTTTTTAAGTCGAAGTACTAAAAATGTAATTTTATAATGACCTGAACATTTTTTTTTACTTTCTATGTTTCTAAGGTTTTCATTGTCAAAATTATATGAACAGTGCAAAATTAATAAAATTCTTCACGTGGCCAGGAGTGCTTTTTTTAATTTTATGTAAAATTTTTCTCCCAATAGTATCAAATCTAATAGGAAATCCTTGTTAAAAGCAACTACACACTTAGAGTAAAAGAGAAATCACGTTGAATCACAGCTTTTGTGTAAGTTTGCAGGGGCAAGTGCAGCAGCAAAGTGGGGAGGATGGGGCTGTGGTATTGCTAGTGTATCACATTAAGTCTCATGGGAGACTACATTAAACTAGATTAAACTACATGTATAATTTTAACCATCATTGCCCTTTTCTGCATTAAAAAATCTCTAAAACCCCTCCCCTAAACGTACTTCAGTATTTTCTTAGCTTCCAGCATGTCACATTTCAGCATAATGATGCAAAAAAACCCCAATGTTCCAAAGCAGCTTCTTATTTACTCTCCCCTTGAGCTTTTCCCTTATACACAAACTTTATTCCCTGGTATTTATTAGACAAAATATTTATTTGCAGTGATGATAATAATTTTTGGCACATCCTGCTATATAACAAAAGCACAATTACTGAGTCACAAAGTGCCCAGGAACAGAAAGGTTAGAGCTTTCAAGGATGATGCTTCTCAGTGGTGTGACCTGCAGAAAGAAAAAATATAGTGCTAGTATTTATCACAGCAGATTTCCAAGTAAACAACCATTAGTCAATTATTACTTTAACATACAAAAATCAATTAAATATAAATCATCCAAATAATCTCAATTTCTACTTTGTGAACATTCTGTACAGTATGCAGTGGTGTAGCAGGAAAAACAGACAGATACCTGATTAGGAAATTGGTCACTAACTAAGGAAAATCAGTTCTGCTTTGCAAAGCAAGGAACTTAAGACAAAATGGCAGCTTAGCTTAAGCAAGTGATTATCTACATAAAACAAGCTACTTAGGTGACTTGTAACACTTCCCCATTTGCTTTTCTCATGCCATGTCCTTCAAACCTGACTACCTGGTCCTGTCACTGCTCTGAAGCAATGCCTAGTCAAAATTAAAAACCAAGACACAGTTCCTTTTGTCTTTTTTTTCTGCCTCCTAAACAGAGAGGGCTGCACTCAGCTATGACAAAATGTGGAGGAAAGGAGTCACACACCTGTAAACAATTCAGAGTGTTTGGGAGTACATGCTCTGCTGCCCTCCCAGCCAATAGGCTTTGTGGCACTAGTAGAATCATGCCTATCACACTGTGATTTGACCTCCAGATCATTTGAACACTCTACAGTGTAACATGTTTTACTCCTATTATTTTCATTATAATTCTTCATACAAACTGGTCCACTGTTACAGGGACAGAAGGTGACCTGGTACGGTGCTGTGCAGCTGGACTGCATGTTGGGGACCCATGATCTTTTTTGTATCAGCTGAGCACCTGGTACATACATTTGAATCAATGTTTCAGCCTTCTGGTCTGTCCCTGTTGTGCTCCTGAGTCAGCAGTAACTACCTCAGCATCATCATATCCACAGACAGAGGAATTTTACCATGCGTATTGTACTGGTTACTTCTAGTTCTGTCATTTTCTGTTCTAAATCAGTATTTGAGAAAATGTCTTGGAAAAGAAGGAGCTTCAGGACATGAATAGTAAGAATACAGACTGTGGATCTGGATGGCAGTAAGCACTAACTGCAGACAGCACCCACTTAATTGACACATTTTCTTTATATATGGTCTGTTTGGTCCAGATTCGGACACAGAATCACCATTGAAGATGACTGGTTTGCTAACGTTTGCCTTGTTAGTAGCAAATTTTAAAGTATATATTATTTTAGAAAAAATACTTGGTGTAAGGTGTCATTTCCCGCTAAGAGAATATTCAGTTCTAAGGAATGTTGTTTCATGAAGAAATGTACTCGTGATAGTTTATCTCAGGGAGTGTATGACAAATATGTCAAGCAACAGTATATTGGTAGTTTTTCCAACATAATTCTGGAAATTGCTTTTTCCGAAATTCAGAACCAAACTGTAATTAATATATTTTCCAACTGCTTTATTTCTACAGGTATAAAAATCAAATTTTCTCTTGTGGAAGCAGTAAGGCTAAACTCAAATTACAGTGTTAAGTAGTATCAGTCTAAGCCCCATTGCACAAGTATTCATGTTTCAACACACCAGTATCACTATTGACAAAGTATGGTGCTCTCTGTGTCAGGAGATGCTGTCCTTCATCAGAATAACATAAAACAAAATGGCAAGAAGGCCATTCTTCTTCTATAGATGATCATATCTCCTTCAGTTAGGGACACAGTTGCCGACTGTGTTGGGAATTTCTGTTTTGAGGAAAAGCAAATGAAAGTGAGCACCCTGCAAGACCTTTACCTACAGGGGGCCTCAGAAAGGTCCTTGAGTGTTTAATCTCTCACCTGCAAAAACTAATACTCACCCTGTGTGAAAGTGTGACACGGAAACTGTAAGGAGTTATTGCCCTTGCCCTACTCCTACTGTCCAATTCTTACTATCATATTTGGAAGTCGATGACCTATACAGTATAGAAAAAAAACCAGTAGAATGCAAAACTCAGTATTCATATAAATTCATATCACATAGAAAGAAGGATCACACTTTTATCTGTGAATTATGTATTATGGATAAATTACAGCAAAAGCTGCAGTGGCAGTTGATTTCTTCACTATTAGGTCAGTGCCATGAAAGAAAGAAGAAGATGGTTAAGGAGTTGCAGAAAAGGCCTATTTGAAACACAACCTCCCAGAATCTTATTGTCTTGAGGGGAGCAGGCACTTGTGCTGTCTTTCAAAAGGTTTAGACATGTAGACAAGGGAAGAGAATTCAAAATAACACATGGAAGAGAGGTAGTCAAATAATAAAATAGCAATTAATTCCATTAGCATGGAATCTTTTGAAAAAGCTGAAAATCCTGAGTCTGCTTCTGAAAGACACCAGACTGGATGAATTTTGTGTTGCAGATTCATTTAGAAAGCAAACCTAACTCTTTATAATATGGTTACAAAATGCACCAGCCTCTGAAAAGACATAGGAAGCATGAAAAGGAGAAATTAGTTGGCTTTTCTTTTCCCTTTGCAGGATTGACCTTGAAAGGAAAAGGTGCACTGAACAAATTGTGGAATTCTACTCGTACTTTAGGACTATTTCTCACTGTAACAGTGAATGACTAAATGTGCTCATGCCACCACCAGTCTTACTTCCCAGGGAATGTAGTGTCTTTGATTGTTAACCTAATATGACATGTTTTCGTAAAACATTTATAGCCCTTTGAATAGTATTCTGGTGGTGTAGTGATTTACACTAGAAATGTAGAAGCATGAGGTGAGCATTTTTTGTCTATTTAAGAAATTAATTTCACATCTTCTGAAGAGGTGTTCTGTAAAAAATTGTTGTTCACATTAGCTAGGTCGTGAGGCCTTAACAAGTTTGGATGGTGAATGTACTGATGCTCAGACCTTCAATAAACAGTGCCAAAGTAAAAAAAAAAATACAGTTAAAAATTTTACAGTTCAGTCTGTTTCAGAAGAAAAACAATCAAAGGAGCAAAGTTGCAAAAAAACAGCTAGGAAACATTAATTTGAATCATTTATAGAAAAATTATCTAGTCTAAATTAAGCTGATAGTGGTTTAGCTGCTTCAGCAAATGTCTGAATACTGTGTAACAAGTTTTTACCTTTCCAGTACATTGCAATACAGTTACAGGAATGAACATTGTTTTGCTGGATGGAAAAACATGAATGGTTATTCTTTTCATAATGTTGATGGTACTATTCCCTTTTTGTGCTCTAGCAAATGCCAGCAAGAAATACAGACAGCCTCTGTGTGCACAGAAGGTGCAAATTTAGAAATGGAAGCCAGAGAAGATTGCTTTACTTAAGGACTGGAGACAGTGATAGCTATATGTATTGGTCAGTTAATATGGAAAGCTGTGTGGCAAAGAAAGATCTGTGGTTTTTATGTATGGAATTAACCACAAAATTTTAAAATACAACGAGGAAACTTTCATTGTTGGGATTAATTAGGCTGTGGTCCTCTCACATGTAGTCTTGCCAAGGAGATCTGGCAGTATTTCTGGTGCAGAAGCCAGGCATCTGTTTAGCTCTTGATCACTCCAGCAGAGGAGCAAATAAGAAATGGCAGAGGAGAGCATAAGAAATAGTCCAGTGGATAGAAGGTAAGATAAGGATTCACTTTTGCAGGAAAACTTGGCCCAATCCCCAGTCCTGTTATAGAATATCGCCTCGTGGAAAAAATTTCATTATCTTATGCCTCAGTCTTCTAACTATTTTAGTGCCTAGCTACATCCCAGTAGCATCAAAAGGTAAACTCTGTTAGCTGCTGGAACAGGGATATCTCAGGTACTAAGCTGTCAGGGTTGATGGGAGCCCGATAAGCAGGTAACGATATGCAGTAGCTGCTTGCTGAATGATGATGGTGACAACACTGCCTATCCTTTAACCATCTACCCACACACACTAGTCTCAAATCTACTCTTAAAGACATCCTCGAAGACCATGGTATACCACTACTCTAAATGGTGCCTGGGAGTGCAGCACTATCGATAGCATTCAACTGTTACCATGCATTTAACTCCTGAAAAAAATATCAGCTTGCCAAACAACTCCTGAGCACTTTTGGGTAACTAGGCTGTCCTGGGGACCACTTTATCCTCCTCCTTTGGAAACAAGAGTGCTCTTATGGGCTGTCCCAGGACTGGGCTTGACATCTAGCAGGTGTTCTTAACTAGACTTCATTGACTACATAGCTGTGGTCTTTAAACCTGCATTGTCTGAGACCTTGCTCCCTGGGTACTGGTGTCTTCCGACATGATGCAGTGCTTTCACATTTCTTTCAGTGATGGATTGTAGCTTTGACTAAATTAGTTGAAATAATACAAGCAAGTCTGGATGATCTTAATCCTCCTGACTGAAGCGGCAATGGTCAGAGTTTGTATCTGATGGCATTGGCAGGAACCAAAACTTGCAGAGTTTTCTGCCACAAGCCTATCCTTCTTGTCTGATTCTTTCCCAGAACCATTCATCTTATTTCCTGTTACCAAGACTGCCATATGTAACTGCAAGAGGTAAGAAAATATCCAGCGTGGGTGATTGAGGTGATCTAATTTCTTTGAGCCAAAATAATGAAAATAACTTTAAATGGGAAGCTAGAGAGGAGGAACACACACACAAAAAAATCTGGTCCTTGTTAGCATTACTGATATATGTTAGCAGTTTCCTTGTAAGATATCTCAGAAATATAATTGCAGATGAAAAGTAATTAAAAAAATTTTGTTGTACTTGAAAATGAGCACCAAATACACAATTATTTTCTATACATTTGTCTCTGGCTTACCCTAGACTGCTGTTTTACATGCCTTAAAAAAAAGACCAAAAAAAAGAAAAAGATTAGGCTGAGAAGCCATATAAGCCTTTACATATTCCCTTTCTTTTCCTAGCATATTAAGACTTTTTTTCTTTTTTTTTCTGTGTGGGCTGATGTAGGTGCCTGCTTATGTCTAATCCTTTTATAGTGCTTTGTCCTCACAAAAATAATCATGAAAGCACATCAAATAATAACAGCAGGGGAATTACTATGCTGCCAAAATGTTCCCATCAAGCAGCTAGAGTATAGTTATCATTATAATCATTCTGAAATGTTGAATGCCGTTAAACCAGCTAGCACAGCTCCTGTGAAATCTCTGAAGCTTTTCTCCTAAGAGTATAGGAGCTTTCAATGATAAACAAAGATCAGTAAAGTGTACAAGAAAAATAAAATGCATCTGTGTCACTGGATGCACATATACATATATGTGTGCTTACGTTCAGTTCCAAAACCATGAAACAGATATTTTATAAAGATTTAAATATTTCAATGTTTTCCATTTTTTTACATCAAGGATTTGGCTATTTGGTCCCCAGGTGTTGCCTGATCTAGTTGAGAGGCGTCCCTGCCCATGACAGGGAGGTTGCATTAAATGATCCCTAAGGTCCCTTCCAGCCTAGGCCATTCTATGATGACTGTGATGATGACTATTATTCAAGGTGAAAAAGTGGAACATATCAAGAAAAAGACGTCTGCTTTAGCCTTCCTCTTTAATTTTCACTGCTCCTCAGAAGGCAGTTCTGTGTAGAAAAGCTTAATTTGATAAAGGATGTTAAGCTTTCCTGGTGATATCTGCAGTTAAGCAAGTAGTGTAGCAAATTGTCCTCCTGCTTTATGATTATTGAAACCATTTGTAAAATGGAATTACATCACTCTACCTCACAGAATTAGAGTGAGACTGAAAACAAAATTTTTACTCCCTTCAAAGAAGAGAAATTACTTAATGTGCCAAGTGTCATGTGAGTGCTGGTGTTAAATTAGTGTATTTTGTCCCTGACCTCTGATTCCTAATGTTATGAACAGAGACAGCTGTACTTGCTAAACTCTTCTTGAAGAATAATTTAATTTACTTAATTTCCACTTTGAGAAAACGTCATTTGTGATTTTCCAGTAAGCTTATACTTTTTCTTACCCCTGTAAAACTTTCTTTTTTTTTTTTTTTTATGCTCTGTAAAAGGTAGCTAACCTTGTTATCTACCTTTTTTTTTTTTTTAAAGCCTTACCCCCAAACTATCCAGATTGCTTTCTCCAAATATCGGCTTACATTTCAGGAAATATTTTGCTTCTAAGGCTAATTCATCTCTCCAGATCTTCCCTTGACCTTCTGACAACAGTGTTGCAGGCTTACCTCTTGATGATTTCCTCAAGCACTCCACACTTCTTATTTCACACAGATGGAAAGTATATACTGGGGAAAGAGAGGTGTCATATAATATGCCAGCTACACTTTAAAAATCCCTGAGGTAGATAGCATTTATGTTACAGCACTGTGAAAATGCACAGAGTTCCTAAACAGTGTTATTGGCTCTCTGTGCTAAATAGTTTAGTATTTACATATTTACACAGAACCAAGGCATAATGGGAGGAAACATCCCATAAAGACATGAGCCTGTAATGTCTACACTTCACCGTAACACATGTGGCATACCCGTTTCCACCTCTTAGAAGGCATATTTGGTGAGCCATTTATTTCACACAATATACCACAGAGTACTTACTGTGAAATATTATAATAAGGCATCAAGCAACCATTGTAGAAACAGATGAATGGACAGAAGTGTAAATGAACAGTGTAAATGTACGGTGTCTCAATTTTTATTTTATCAGCAGCACTGAGAGATTATAAAATGTGCTGTAGTTACAAATATGTTTAATAATTCCACTGCTCTAGTAGAATTTAACTTCTTCAGAAGTATAAATCATTGATTTGCTGGAGTCACAGAGGTGTGTAATTTGGCTATTCCCTGGCTGATGGCCATAGTTCTGAAATGACAGTGAAAACAAAAATAGCAAAATTGTTGTGAGATAAATTATTTTAGTCTGTATCCACTTCATTTTACTCTTATGGTTACAGCATGTTGTCATGCACATCTAGAAGAGGTGAATAAGAAAAACAAGAATGAGCCTTATGATTTTGCAGCTCTGAAAAACCTTACTCAGCTGAGTGACACCCATCCCAGTGGTCCACTGAGTGACCAAGAAACCTGGCCTGCAGCACAGTTTTCAAGATTGCATTCTTATGTTGTCATGAGAGGCACTCATTATTTTTATTTCCCTCTTGTTTGCTGGGCATGGGGAAGGTTTGCACCAGTCACCTTCAGGCATCTAACATTATGCACCTAATTTAGGGTCCTAATTGCTCTTAAATAGTACCTTCGTCAGGAAAGGGAAAAGATGGAGGCACATTCAAACTGTAATTCAGAACTGCACAGTGCTGATTAGCTGCTTCGAGGTCACCAACCCTCTGCAGTCACATTACAGGTAGCCCAGAGTGATGTTCCTAGCTTTGGTGTCTCAGACAGGTACTTAAGGTTGGGTTATGTGAACTGCCTCTTTGTGTCTGCTTCTGCCTTCCCTGAAAACATTAGGAATCCTTTTGTTCATCTGAACAGAAGTGGAAAGAGCTCTTTCTCTCTCCTCTATCCAGCCTGTAAGTAGAGTTTAAGATATGCCTTGAATTTCATGACCTATTTTTTTCTGCAATTCAAATTAGCCTTTTTTCAAACCTCAACACTTTCAGCTATTGCTACAGAAATGACAGTGTTTCTTTTTTGAAAACTCATTAGTAATGTTTTGAAACACTCTGTTTACAAAAGCTTTCCTCTTATCCATTAAAACAAATGAACGACTTATCAGATTTCAGAGTACTTGTAAGGTGAGGTTTACAGATCCTATTAAATGTTAAAAGCTGTTTGCAAGAACAGTGTGTCTGTCTTCAAGCGTTCAGATCACTATGTTCTTTACATAGATTTTCAGATTCCTGAGATACACCAACAAAATACAGAAAAAAGGATTATCTTAATTTGAAATAGGTCAATCTAAAGGTGAAATCCTAAGACTGGTTATTTTAACTCTCTGGTGTTCCCAACAAAGTTCAGGAAGGTTGGGAAGATAATATAGGAAAAAATGGACTGAAGTACAGGAAAGATTAAGTGAGTGATCTGTACAGTCATGACCCCTGAGTATAATAAAAATGTTTTCTGGGCAAAATTAAGACTGCTGTTAGATCTACATGTACAGATTGACTGCAGATATATACAGCAGTGTAATTTTTGTCCACTCTGACTTTTCTGCTTCTTGATTAAAAGACTAGACATTTCCCCTTGAGATTCACTCCACTGCCTAATGTGCTGTAATTGCAACAGAGTGCTTGGTACAGCAGCAATGAGCACTATTCTGTAATAAATTTAGGTCACTGCAGAGTTCATCATGTAGTCCATGGCAACACAATATAAAGTGCTGGTTAGTTCATCTCTAGCTTTTAGCTGCAGTGTCACCGATTCTCCTGTCTAATGATATTAATAGAGCTAAATGTAGGTAAATTGTCCAAGTCCCAAGGTCTCTTCCTTCCTACGGTGTATGCAACATTTCAGCAAGAGAAAACAATGCAGCAACATTGTAATAGAAATGTGAACAAGAAGATTTCTTAGCCAAGAAAAAGACAATCACATTTTACCTTGGAGCGTTCCTTTCCTATTATCATATAATCCCTCAGATCAATATTTCTCAAATCCTTTTGTTTTTACAAACCCTTACACTTATTTCTTATTTCTCTAGTGAAAAGCAAACGGAAATTGTGCAAGCCTTTCAGAAGTGTTGATTGCAGTTGCAAAGTATTTGGAATGAGTTCGGGGAGCACTTTGCTATAAGAAGAGATTTTTTCTGTCTGTTTATTTACTTGACTTTGTGCTTGAGAATATTTTATTCATTGAGCTTTCTTGCAAAGTGGACGTTCAGATTAAATCCTAGCTGTAGGCCATTTGTTTCATTTTTTCACTTCAAGGTTTTTTATGTTTTATTGCTTTACCATCTGATATACTCAAACACTGCTAAACACATTTTCTGTGTGCTTGCATAAAACTGTGCACAACTAACATTTGTCATTTAGTTATATATTTTAATCTTTTACTGTTGCTGATGGTGATGCTTGTTGATTATCATATCTTCCATGAAAGGACTGAGGGAAAAGTTCAAAGTATTGAAGCATAAACATAAAGTAGTGTGATTTGAAAAAAAAAACTGGGGGTGTGGGTATGGTTTGAGTTTAAAATATATCATACTCACAACCAGTAACAATGCATTTCAGTGGATTCCACAAGTTGGACACACTCTTTTTACCTTTGAAGATCTTAACCTTGAGAATGTCAAATATTTTCTAAGAATTTAATAATAGTTATATGCAGCAACATATAAATCTCTTGTAGTTGTGAATGTCAAGAACAATTATAAGAAAGGCATCTCACAGGGATATGGAAAGCAGATAGGATGTGAGCTAATTGTCTACCAAAGAAGGTCATTGAGTTGCATCTGTCATAACTCCTTCGTTTTTGGCAAAACCAAAGTATTGAATCTGCATTATTAGGACGGGTGTTTTGAAGGGAAGCTAGGGAAGCTAAAAGTTTCTCATCCTGTAACATATAAGTTCTTGAGCAGTCATGACATCATCTGGAATTTCCTTGTAAAAATTTTCCTATGTGATTTCCTAAGATGGAATTTTTTTTAAGCCATAAGCTGATTTCTGTTTGAGTATCTTACTCAATACCTCAAAGAGGAAGTCCGAACTGCTACTTGTGCGGTATTATATGACTGATGACCCACTTGAATAAGTTTTTTCACTTTTCACTGAAATTTTCAATTTTTATTATTATTATTATTTTAGGTCATATCTGAAACATATAGACCCTAATATTCATATAGATAAACTTTTTTTTTAATGAAGAGAGTGAAACTGCAAGTCTTTATATCAACAAATGAGCTGATCCACATATTACACAATTCTTGCTTTTGGAAAAGGTTAAGAGCTTTAAAACACTGGAAAAGCTCATTGGATACTCTATGAAGTGATGTTTATTTTGTTGTGTGTGTGGAAAAATACACTTTTGAAAAGGGAATAATGAAAGAAATGGAAGTTCTGCTTATACCTTATGTAAATTATATGTATATGGCACAGAAAAGAGGGAAAAGGGGAGATTACATTTTCAGATCCTTTCACCAAATATAGCTCTGACCTGAATCTGCAGCCATATGATTCAAGTAACTCTTATTTAAAACAATACTGAACTAATTACGGCTCCTGATTTTGATTCCTGTTCTGTGGTGTGTCAATAACTTTGATTGAAGTTGGTGAAAGGTACTAAGATCTTTCTGAGATAGTCTCAGATCACAGTCTTTCCATGTCATGTCACTTTTGTTTTCCACTTTTAGGAGTACAGAGTAACCGCTTTAATAGGGCTTTTCCATTGTTACCTCATATGCTTCCCTTATCTTTCTACAACATTTAGGATAAGATCTTTCAGGACTGATTGCCCTTGCTCTCCATCTGTGCTTACAGTTCTGTTCGGAGATTCCCTTTTTCCAGATGTCTCTGCTGTCAATTTACTCCTGTTTTCACTCACTCAATTTTTTCCCCAGGTAAGAGTATTGTTACAGACCTCAAGATTTGTCTTTAGATAACCCTGTCCTCAGAAGTCCTGACCATTTCATACTTGTTTTTATTCTGAAATTAAAAAATAAAACAGACTTTTCTTGTTTCACTTCTAGTTTTTTTGCTAAACATCCATAATTTTGCCGAGCGCATTCAATCTGCTGGAATTTGTTTCTCGCATCAGGCAAACAGCTCTAATGTCAGACAACAAAGCCCTGCCGATCACCTGCAGGTCTCTAACTTAACGTCAGACTGAATTTTTAAGATACTTGCAAGACAATCAACAACACTCTATAATTCAAGATCTTAAAATAGAGACAGTTTCAAGATAGCTTTTCAGTATAGATTTTTAGGGATGCATATTTTTAGAGAAAGTTGTACATTCTCAGGAAAGGCAGTTGACAAGTCGTAAATCGGAGACAGGCTCATGTTTAATCAATTCTTCATAAGGTCCTGCTACCAGAATATAGAAGATTAATGACAAACTTTGGAATTTAATATCCCAGTGCCTTATCCACTATCATGATAGAATGAAAAGAGATTACTGTTGAACAAACAATACTGAAAGAAGAGTAAGTTTGTGATATTATCTTAACTGAAAAAGTAATTGATTTTTCATAGATGTTTTATTGCTGATGGAAGTTATGATTTTATGAACTATAGAAGGAAAACTTCACTTAAGACAGTCAACTTTGGAGAAAATCATCTGAGTATTTCATCTGGTGTCTTAGAAGTTTTACATATTTAAACCTGTTTTGTTGGTTTAAATTTAAAAGGGATCCAATCCTTTTAGAACACTGAACAAAAACTGATTTAGTGTATTCTTCTCTGTCATAGTGGAAATTTTCTAAAGTCTTTCGGTCTTATATATCTGAGATATTTCTGGAAGCCTGGGAGGCAATTACTACCTGGAGACACTGTGTTGTTTTTCTGATTAGAAACCTTGAAGTTGGCTATAATCCAGCTTTCCAAATAGCTGTCTAAAGGATGACAAGGCTACAAAAAGGTTCTCACCAAACTGTGAGAGATAGGGGAAAAAAATTAAACGCTTGGTGATCAAGTACTTCTTGTGAACCTGCAGGGATATCAAGATGTTGATACATGCTGAGTTTAAGTGGAATAACTGAGTTGAAGGGTAATATTGTTTTACTAAATCTACATTATTTTCTATTTCTTTTTCCTAACACAGTGTGACCACTGTTAAAGCAAAAAAGTTAATCAATATTTGCTGAGCAGAAATGCCTGTTTTACTAAGCCTTTATTTTATAGTTACTGTAAGATTAACTTTGTTTCTCAGAGAATATCAAATCTGAATTGACAGGAAATATTGCTAACATATTGTCATATAGCACATTGTTATTTTTAAATATAAATTGCATAAATAACTGGAATATAAAGGAAAAATTTGGTTTTGTTAGGCTGTTCTGACCGTATCTATTACATTCTGTCACCTGGTCACGTCACGCCCTAAATAATAAATACTGAAAACTGTTTTGTAGCAAGTAGTGTGATCATCTCTGTGAACTGGTAGAACAGTCATGGCTTAATCTGCTTTTAGACTAATATTGAGCTAGAGAAATAGTAGTGTACATATGCTGGTAAGAAAGTTTGTCTCTTCTAGTGTTTCTCACAGGATTTTAATTAAAATATGCTTTTGTTTCTCTGAGTATTTTGTTGCCTTTTTGACCAGTTTACCCCTTTGAGCAACCAGCATATGCTTAGGATTAAAACCTGAAGATTAGTACCAAATTGAGAAGAAAGAGAACAAGTGGGTCTGAGGTTTATATCTATTACGTAAAAAATACAGCAACAGAAGTGCATGCCTCTCTCACATCCCTTGGATGAGTAGAAAGAGGTTTATTTGTTGTTTGCACACTATAAACTGATGGCAGAGATCAAATAAAACAGTTTATAGAAAGTTTCGCTTACCTACAAATCCTGGGTTCAAACTTCATTGCCAAATAATTAGCCATAATTTTTGTGGCAAACGTAGACCATCATGACTGACGCATCTCTCCATACCTCTCCCTCTCTTTCCTGCCCTGAGTAACTATTAACCAGCCTAAACATTTCCTGCAGGCAGGGAAGAGAATCTACTATCAATATTTTGATGATCCATTAGTACAGGTCCTATCTGATTGAGTTTTCTGCTTGTTCACTTGGAATGTAACACTCTATGACCTTGAAATATGAGCTTTAAAGACAAGATACCTTATCTTGCTGCATGTCACTGTCACCAAATAAAGCTTCTATTAAGGGTGCTTTGAAATGAGCTGGTGGTGAAAAGACAACCTCTACTGTTAAACCTACCTTAACACAAAGTCTGTGTTATTTATTTACGATGTTACATGAATCATCTGCTCTTTCTGTGATAAGCCCAGGGCTGTGTGTCTTTCATTTCAGTTGACATTTTGCTGCCATTTGCCAGGCTAAGTAACTACTGTGCAATCACTCCAAGCTGATGCATGGTCATTGTTTTGCACAAAATGGATATTTAACTCAGCTGAAAGAACTTTTGGAAGAAAAAAATTTGACAAAGTAAATTTTTACTCGTATAGGAGAAATCAAGTAGGTCTGTGCCAAATACACTTTTTGAGATAGCTTGAATGATTTATGCAGAGAATTTGACAAACTATTCTACTTCCGTGCAGAAAGTAAAAAAATTGTTATTTTTGAGGAAAAAGGATTTCTCAGGGTACTGAAAGGCTTTTATTTGGAATTATATATTCTTAACCCCAACAGCTAGTATCATAACATGGTTGAAAGCTGTGTCTTTGTAAAGACAAAGAGCTGTCAGTAACATACTTTTGAATGTGTTAAAAAGGGTCTAATAAAATGACTTTTTTTTCTACCTTATATTTGGGTTTTTTCTCCTAGACATTGAATTCTAAATCATGAAGCCAATTCTTGGTAAACCTATTGCATTTTATGATTCTTTACCTTGCCTTATCATGCCTTAAGAAATAGAATCGCTGGATATGTTGTGCATAGAATAATTGAGCATTTTTGTCTCTCTAACTGTAAGAGGCAGAAAATTGAGCACAATTTAAGGATAAGAAGTTTTGCCTGCAGTTGTTTATCTGCTGAGAAAATTTGCTGACAGGTTTGTTTGGATGCCTATACTCCTATTTGAGCCAAAAAAATAGTAATAACGCAAGCCATACAAAAATGGACTGGAATTACCCACAACTGACAAGGTACTGCTAGTTAGAGATTTAGAGACTGCTGGTTAATAATTTATGAGCTTCTTATGCAGTACATTATGTGACTTTCATTTTCTTGTTCATGAAGCATATCAAATGCAAGGTATTACTATTAGGTCTGTTCAGATTTCCCCCGTTTTTTTCCTTTTTCAATTATTAGTAAAATACCTGATGTGTTATGCAGAATTGAGGGGGGGGGAGATACAAATGATTCTAGTCTGAGAAAATACCATTGTGGCATTCATCATCACTATGTGACATTTGCTGTCCTTTCATTAGACTGCCTGGCATTTCATGAAACTATGCCCACACTAATTGTACTTTCATAAACCGTTGTTTTCTCCTGTTAAATTATTTGATAGTGTTTTCCACGCAGGAATGTCAACACGTTTAGCAAATTGTATTGACTAAAGCTTTGAAGGGAAAACTTTCCTTTCCTGTCCCCAGCTTAGTCTGAGGCACAGTTTCTAATGGCATTCTATCCAGTTAAAACTGGTGTTGAACACGGTCAGGATTGCTTCAGCCTGCTGATCTAGTTTCAAATCCTCCAAAACATCTCGCTTTTGCTACCAAGATTGCTCTTCTCTCTCCTTTGGTTCATAGCCTTGAGTAAATGTCAATTTGCAAAGGTGGATCCAGTAGTGTCTTTTCTTGATGTCACATTCATTTTCACCTCTCTGCAGGGTGTTTTTCTGTTTTTCAGCTCATGTTACAGTTTGCTGAAGCCCACATTCCATTGCAGAAAGCCAGCATCGGTAGGTTTTTGCAGTAGCGTTACCCAGGGGAGTGCTTGGGGTAAGGTCACCTTAGCAAGGGAGAGGCAGAGAACAGCAGCCCTGTAGTGAACCTGCAACGTACACGAAGTCTGCAGTTTGATCTGCTGTCTCCAGCCCTGCCCTCTTTCAGGAGACGTGACTTAGAGGACCAATACGCTGTGGGTAAATCAGCCCCAAGCACACCAGTCCCTAGAGCTCACGTGCGGGCTGGAGGAGGGCTGCGCACATCTCAGCTTTCCAGCCACAACGCCAGATGCCTAGCTGCCAGCACCATCTCCTCCAGTTTTATCGAGTCCTTCAGTAGTCCCTGGAGGCCTCGTTTTTACTTCGCTCTACTAAACCCATGTTCCTAGAGGCATTTCTATGAAAAGATACACATGAGACGCTTTTTGTTATGACGAGTTGTACAGCCTATCTTCTGACCCTGGAATTTAGATATGAATTCCTTAGAAAGAGATTATAGATGAAAATACCAATCTGTGATGGAAATGCTAGTCATTTGTTAGTCATATAAAAAAGAAACATGAGGCAAACAATCTTACGTGCTTGCTATCTTGTCAAAAGTAATTGGCTCATTAATCTTAGCTATATTAATTCAGTTGTATTATGAAGGTCAAATGCAAGAAGATCCTTTTGGGTTCTCATCAAGTTAAATAAATCTCTCTATGTATTTACCAGTGTTTCTTTCTTTCTAAAACCAAATTTTCAATAACAGCTTTAGCAATTAATTACGGAGAATAACTAGGGATATAAAGAGAGATACAAAGTAAACAGAGAGACCACACAGCTGCAGGAGAAACAAACGTCACCACCGCAGTCCTCATGTACATCCCTAACATTAGTCTCCTCCGAAAATAAAACTTATTCATGGGAATAATATTACCACATCACCTTACAAATACAAAACTACTATGTCTATATGGATATAACTTGAGGAAAGGAAATGAAGCAAAAATACAGATTTGGAATAAATTGAGTTTTAATTGCTTCATTGGTATTTGGCCAGTTATCTAATACACACACACACATCATACACACACATCCCCATGTACCCTATTGGATTCGCCAGACAAGATACAATATGTGATTTTCCTGTGTTTCTAACTCCTTTTCCATGATGTATTTTCCAGAATTGTGGCTTGGGGATTTCTTATTTGTAAAAGCATGGAAAAACTGACCTAAGTAAGCAGTCTTGGCATTTGTTCTCCCATGCCTTGTAGATTCTGATTATCTTGCACTGCAGGTTATGTGCTGGGCAAGAATATGCTTGAGGAAATGAAGAATATTTACATGCATCTCCAAAGACATCAACTCTCTATCACACTTCGTACAACGCGTAGACATTATTCTGACTTCACAAAATAACAAGGTAAAGAACATATAAGAAGCTCCAATATAGTGAATAAAAGTACATGACATAATAGCTGCTTAGAAGAAAAAGAGTAGGCAGCCAGCACTGAAATTTACAGATGGAATAATTTCAATTCCTAGTTGTAAAAGCTTAACTTTAGGTAGTGAGTTGCAATTTTAGTTGCCTACAGACTACGGCTTAGTCCAAGTCCATGGTGCAGTATTTTTCGTTGTATGATTTTACATTTTCTTCTTGTACTCTTTCTAAACCATGTGACTTTTTGTCAGTCGTAAGTAAGTTGTCAGTTCTCTAAAAATTAATTGTCTAGGACAGACACTTCCTTGCCTCTTGAGACTTATGTAATTAAAACAAATAACTTAGACTCATTGTGTGTACACTTGTTATTTCAAGATTATTTTCACTTGGTGCCATCAATATTTGTGATTTCACCTGATATTTCAGAAATCTAAGCCCATCGAAGGCAGTTTCAGAAATCCCAGTCCATTTGGACCTTTACTCCAACACATTTGGCTTGCGCAGTTTCTTGAACTTAGTTATCTTTCTGCTTTCAACACCAATTTACAACATATACCTCTAAGTTAGGTATACTATCTTCCACTCACTTTGGATAACACAGTTCAGCAGACACAGCCAGGCATGATGATGCAGGAAGAGAATAAAAGGGAGAATATGTAATGAAAGGTGCACTTGAGTCATGAAATGATACTTATTTAAGTGTGACTGGGTGTGCATTTCACTAACTTGAGTTGCCACTGCACAGGAAGTGCCACGTAGATATAAAAGCTCACCTACCAACCCATTTGCACACCAGAAGGCTCAGTGTGAGCGTATCGAAACTATTCCTTAAAAGTGATTGACACTTGAAAATCATTTTCAAAGTACCTCTAGCGGTTTTGTGAACCGTGTGTGGCCGAAGGAGATGTGTACTTGAACTGCACATGGTGTTGTTTTGTAGAAATACCTTTAATACTCTAAAACCAGTGTCCTCTTGCAGCCAATAAACTGAAAGAAATTGTCCAGTATAATCTGGACAATAACCAATATCCTTTTATACCTATCTAAAAAGTATTTAACCTAGGCGGCTTTTAGATTATTGCTTGTTATGCAACTTAATCCCAATATTTTCTTCATTAGTTTTCTCTGACAGGTTTTGAATCATTGTTACTTGTTTTGGCACATCTAGTTCCCAGATGCTGTAAGCTGTCACCTTTGTCACTTCATATTTGTTTCATACTTTTCTGGATCATGGCAAACAGTCAAACCTATCCAGCTAACGATGTGTATGGAGAGCTCTCACCAAGAGCCTGCTGGACAAGTATAGCATGACTCAAGTTCATGGATAGGAGATGAAATTTGTAGAGCTGCTTTTTCCAGTTAGTGGGTGCTCTCCTCTTTATATTTTTCCACTTAAGCCCAATACTCACACACTTGTCCTTACTACAAATTGTAAATCTATAGGGCTTGTTGAACTAATGTAAGGGATCTTTCCCTTACTTTCAGCAGCAGAGGCCTAGGAGAGTTCAAGAGTGGTTTTAAATCTATGTTTCCTACCTCTTAACATGTGGGTGACGACTTCTGAAGCATGTATTTTCTTTCATGTTGAGAATCTGGAATGCTGTCATCTGTTACCTACAGGCAATTATATGTCTGCTTCTTTTTTTCACCTCAAATATAAGATGTTATTTCATATTGTACGAATATAGGCCAAAACGTAGGATATGCTTGTGTCCAGTTACCTTGAAAATAGATAGGTATCATGTCACAATATTACTGTGTGGTGTTATGAATTATTTAAAACAGAATATTACTACAGAAAAGAGGTTGAACATTGCTCTGGGATGTCTTGGAAGTCCATGGAACCCAAAGAACATGCTTCCTCATCAAAATTACAAGGTCTGTGACAGAATAAAAAAGAAGAGACTTTTCCTTTTCCTGCCACTGTGCCTTTCCGTCTGGTTTTCTCAGACGAGACACTGTTACCTAGCTTATAATTTCTCTGGAAGTGAGTCTCAAATGAAGTTTGGGAAGTGAGTTCACAACAGTGCAGTGTCTGCCTTGTTGCACTCTAGATTAACTCTTCTACTCCTGTGGGTGAGGGAACATGTGTTCTGAATAAGCATAACGACACAAAATTAAATCCCATTTCTATAGCTATACTCAGCTTTTACAATTTAATATTCTGAAATGATGGATGTACTGCTGCCTGGGACATGTGCTCTCTAAGCAAAATGCTGGTGCAAAGAGTCCTGTTGGGAGTGATAATAAGACTCGGAGCCGTTATGTCATCTGTTTCTTAACTTAAAGTTGTGGTTTTGCGGTGCAGTCAGTGTAATTCTTTTTCATGTGGAATTTAGAGAGGCTATGAGAATGTTGTAGTCAATGATCCTTATGAAGCTAGAAGATTAACTTGGAGTAGAATAAGAGTATAAAGTAATTACAGAAGTAAAAATTTGCAGAAAGGAACATTTGATGGCACAGGGCCTCAATTTTTCCACAACTAGCAAATCTATCTTCGACTTTCAAATAAGTGCTTTAATTTGGAATTCTTTTTGCATATTTTACCATTCTAGTTAGGCAATTTTCATACTTGCTAGCCTTGCAGCAGTTTCTAATCATTCATAGATTTCTGAAAAACAGATATTTTTGGAAGTTATGTCTCATATAGATAACTGTTGAAATACAGTTACATAGATGATTCCTACACAGATACAGGGAATTACATATATTGAAAAATTTCCATCACTGCTATTTGACATTTTCTTCTCTTATACTTCTCAGATGCAGATGAAGCTTGTGTACTTCTCCACTGAGTGTGCACTGGCTGAGAACAGTATGAAGACAAGCTGGAAAAAATGTAATGTATTACAAGTAGGCTTCATTCCCCACATAATTTATGGTAAAGATTTTGCATCTAAAGCCAAATGAGCATGGTGTTTTTCTGTTACATCCATTAAGGAACAAAAGTAAACTGTATTTCTGCCAGCATTGTTTCACAGCTTGTATTTGCTGGAAAATGTTGGTTTATTAGCATGTTTCCTCAGTCTGTGAGACTATCAAGTGTTTACCACCGGTCCACTTGACAGTTTTACTTTAATTCTTTATTTGTCATTCTCTGTGATCTAAAAGTAGCTTTGTTTTTGTTGGTGGAGAAAGGAACAAATATATTTTTCTTCACTCTTCAAAAATAGCTTGCAGCGTGATGCACAGTTTGGTGGCCTGCTTTGTGGCTGTTCATGTGTCATTATTCAGTTATCCAAGGGACAGGGCACTACAAGCAAAGCTTAATTCCTGTTGCTACTAATCATTAGGGGATGCAAAGAGTAGTTAGTAGCCTTTTTTAATACAAATAAGGGTCTCTTAAAATTAAGTTGAACCTCTTTAATTCAGTTGGCAATTTTTGAAGCTTTTATTTTTATATTTAAACATATTTTTTTTACCACTGCTGTGGTAACATTTGTATCCTCAACAAATTCTGCCTGTTCTAGATTTCCTTTCTGTTTCAAATCAGAGTGATATTCTTTCCTATCACAACACAAAATTTTGTTCTGTGAGGCAAAGTGGCTACAATATCACATCTATTCATTGTTGTGAATAGCAAAACCTTTATGTAGGTTCTGAGACATGGCTGGAAATGTGAGTGAGAGGCATCTTGTTTTATTTACAGTGACATGTAGACCAAAGGCAACCAGCCAACTTGTTTATCTCTGTTTATAACCACATACTGTAGCGCTGATTTCCAAACCTCTTGGCATTTTGTCTAACACAGGTTCTGGATACAGCGAATGAGTCATCAATATTATGGAGAGACACTTCTCTGATACTTTTATTATTTAAAGGTTCTGTGGAAAGCACTAAATGTTAAGATGATAGAACTCCCTGTCATCTTACCTGACCCCAAACCGCCTCTAACAAAAATATTGTAGTAAGTTGCATATGGCACTGCTTTGTCTTTGCTGCCTTCCCAAAATGCTCTCATTCCCACTGCAAACGGCAATTTGCAGTCTCCTCCCCCTCTCACTCCCAAAACTTGTCCTTTGTTTAAAGACCTTTTGCTCACCTCCTGTGATGATGCTAAAGCAAAAAGAGAGGAGACATGCACAGTAACATATGGCCATTGGTGCCAAGGCTCATTGTCCTGTGTTGTTGATGATACAACCATTGCCCTTTCCCCTACTGAGCCAAGTACTACTTAACTACTAGCCTACAGAACTAATAATATTTCTTATTCTCTATGCTTTCTGCTTCCTCCAGTTAAACACTTTGTCCTCAAGAAGCAAGGATAGAAAAAAAGCAGAATTTAATTAATTTTTAAGTGAATTTTTCTACCTATTGTTAAATGATTCATATCTATGCTGATGGCTATTTTGAAATGCTTTACTCTTGCTCTCCTCTTAGTCACTGCAGAATACTCCATCCAATCCTTTTAAGTGTGACTTATTCACTAACAGCATTTCCCATAGGCTAAAATTGTCCATCGCTCAGCTATTTTCACATCCTATCTGCTTTGTTCTGGCTTTTAATCAATGTATCCTTAAGTAAAGGGCAATCCTTGCATCTTGTGTGGTAACCGAAATACAGATGTAAAAGCTGAAATATTTTATCGGGATACATGTGTCAGCAGGTGCAACCTTAAGGAGAGAGCCCACTCAGTATTGGACATATGGTGGAAATAAGACTCCTTTTCCAGCCTGCCAGCACCAAACACCCACTTGAACATCTTGGGGGAATGTCATGACTGGCTCTGTGCCCTCCCCCAGAACTTACATTGCTTATGAAGAAAGGCACTAGCCTTTGCCTCCTGCTCTCTTGCCATGGTACTGGTATGATTGGAGTCCCAGCAAAGATTAATTGATGCCGATTAGTGCCTTTGTGGGGATGAGAGTAAAGAATGAATGAAGAGACTAAAGCTTTCTTAGCTGCGCACTTACTGGTAGGTCTATGCCAGGCTACACACAGACAACAGAAAATGCTGTAACTGTTAAGGAAAGAGAGGCATAACCCACAGGATCCTTTCACTAAAAGCCACAGGTCTTTTCCCTCTCTTACTATTTGCCAGCAAATACTATCTTTTCCACAAAGTGTGTGCAGCTGGAAAGGGATTTTTCAGATGTGGTAAGGATTATCCTAAATCTGCTCCTATCAAAGGCGATAGTAAAACTTCTCCTGACAGTGCCAAGACTTTAGACCAATTCTGACAATAGTGAAAATCTTATCTTTGGCCTAGTTAGGTGTTTGATTTTGTTCCTGCCCTAGGAGGATGATAACATCTGTTTGTTGTTCTACTCAGAAATAAATTATAAGAGAAACAATTTTCTTGTTGTCTTTTCCTATTATTATTTTTACTATTAAATGTTAATTAGCAGTGTTCTGACATAGTACATTTTTTCCTAATCTTCCCTCACCCAAGTACCCTTATAAAAAAATGTCATTGCCCAATCTCCTTTCTTGTTACTTTTAAATAATATGAAATATTCTGTGTTGTGTGTTTCTAGGAACAAAGCTCACCAATTCTCCACACTGTATTGTTTTCAATGAATCAGTTATTTACAGTGGAACCCAAGAGAGTAATGGTTGTCTTGACTATTTGCAATGCTGTTCTACTAGTGCCTTAATAAAGATGAACAGTATTTATCCTGCCAGGCATCAGAGATATCTTTATTTTAATTAGCAAGGGTGTCTTTCCTATCATTTTCGTTGGAATAAAATATATCCTGGAAGATTCCGTACTCTGCTCCCTTAGCTGCTGATTTGGAGTGAATTGAAGGAAACATATTGTGAAAGGTGAATAGCCAGGGAAAAAGTAAGGTCTAACATAGAACAACATAAATGTTTCAGCCTTTTGCTCTATCAAACCTTAGGGCAATGTCTTTTCAATGTCATGCTTTAGTAAAAGTCTTTGTAGCCTGTGCATGTCTTTTTAAACAAGACAGACAAAAGCTTTTACTTTAGAAGCAAATAGCTAAGTGATTTGTTGTACAGTTGCCATGAATAGTAACGAGAAGATTCGCGGTGTGTTCCTCTTTTTAATTAGCACATGGCTATAACCTGACTGCTGCTGTTGCTGTATGGATGAGTACTGTCTTATTACAATGCGTCTAGAGGATACCACTTGAAGCAATTCATGATACAAGTTAGAAAAACCCCACCATGAGTGTTCGTGCAGTTGCTTTAAGGTACTTCCATATTTTACTCATGTTTTTGTGGAAGGAATTGGCTGTTAAAGCTCTGAGTAAATCCAACTGTAGATATTGTGTTGTATAAAAATAACTTTACAATATATTTTTGTAAACATACTATCCTCCAGGGCTGGACTGTGTATATGAGGCTTTAAAAACAGAAATATTGTTGGTGAGTTTTCTTCTTACAAACCATTTCTGTATACTTTAAATATAATGAAATTTCAGGGTTTCAGAATTGAATGAGATGGAAAAGACAATTGTTTTAAATCAGTTTTGATAAATTTATCTGAGGTACTATTTTAAACATTTTTCAAAATTCCCAGAGCTGTTCCAGACAGAGATGAATTTTATAGTAAGATTAAAGTAGAAAAATCTTACAGCTATAGTTGAATGAAGGAGAGAATGAAGACTGACCAGAAGTTTTGTGAGAAGTTTCAGGCAATGAAAGAATCAAAAAAGAGAAAGGGTTAGCAAAAGGAAGCCTGTATTTCCTGATTGCAGCTGTAATTTTTAATGGAGACTTCTGGCAATTCATGAAAACATCCTCTCCAAGAAAGTAAGTGCCACACTTACTACATAAAAAAAATTGTAAAAAAAATCAAAGAATGAAATAGAATGGCTAAATCAAAGGTAAATTTCTTTTGTTGCTTCAGATTTCAGAAATATTCCATTTTAGAGGCTTTTAACCAAATTTATTTGTGAAGTCTTCATGCCCAGGGGATACTACAGATCTTCAACCTGTATTTTCCCACATGGGCATGGAGCCACCTCTGAGCATCTGTCACCTCTGAGGTTCTTTGCCTCAGGGATCCTCTCTGCTATCCTGTGGAAGGTAAGTGTACATGTACATCCACACAGGGCTCACTGAAATAAGGAAAAGGGACATGCAAATTGTCATTGCTGGTTTTGCATTTCTGCAAACTTGGTGGGAGATCCTCACTAGAAAGGCACATAACATCTCTGCTACTGCACCAGGAATGTGATCTCCTGAGTTATGACTGACATCAAAATATCTAAGAAAGAAATCAGGATTTTAAAACAAATTCCTATGAAAATATCAGGATTATTCAAACACCTAGTGCTCAGAGAGAGCAGAAATGACATGTACTTTCTAAATCATGGTTAAATGTAAAAGCAAATACTTTTGTCAACCAAAGAATACAGAAAGATCTTAGGAAAATATACAGTACGTTGATCAACAATTCCTAATTTTTGGACTTGACTTATTGATCTCCAGCAAGTTCCACAGCAGAAGAATCAAGCAGTGTTTGCTGTACTATTCACAGCTGGGATTTTTTTCCTTTTTTGAGGGGGAAGTTGGGAATTCATATTTTGAAAGTGTCAAAGGAGTAGGATGAGCAGTTAGCTAAATACCAAACTCCTAAGAATAAATAAGAATTTTTCCAAAATTATATGAAGTCCAAAAGGCCATGGTGGTTTTCTGAGTCATGTGTATGTGCAGTCATTCATACAAAGTAGAAATGAAAAGAAAATGGACATGCCTTCTCAGTTCTACACACTATAAATAAGTGCAAAAATATAATGGCTTTTATACATATATATATTTATATATTTACACATAGCTCTGTGTGTGTAGATATATGGATTTCTTTTAAAAGTAACTACTAATTCTGGATGCTGTTTTTTGAAGGGGTTGGATTTTCAGATGGTACTACTCTGGTCATTTGCAGTGCAATATGCAGGTCACCAAATCACACACTACTTTTGGATAGCTTGCTCAAATATATGCAAAGAAACTAAGAGTATTATTGTACTATCTAAGAACTCATTGCTACTCATTGGTAGTAAAATCCTGATTGAATTTATAAACTTTTATATTCTATCATAGTATTTATATATGACATGCACATTGCAGAAAGCTTACCCATCTTAATGGCATGAAAACTACTTCATGGGGTTTTGTATCTGATTTTCAGGAAAAGCAAGAGTTCAAACTTAGTGCCTGAGAAAGAGGAAATTATTAAACTATGCAATTACATTATGAATTAAATACATTTGAAATTACTTAAAAACCTGTGTGATCTTTTCTGTAAAAACTATATATAACATAGTTATATAGAATAAAAGTAAAATAAATGTAATATTTATGAAATCTGTTTTCTATTGACTGCTTAAGGTTTCCAGATGTGAATCAAATGCTGTCTTTAGTAAAATAAGATACATGTTTCTAATCCTTCATGAGTGAAAATGTTGATATTTAAGCTGCCAGCACATCAAACTGCCTTTGGCCTGGGACAAAAGTTATCCGAAGGTGATCTTGGAGGTGGATAAAAGGCTATAAAAACTTCCACATTTGAGAAAAGAGAGAAAACATTGGCATTGCTAGCTAGTTTAAGGAAAAATAGAAGTTGTCTGATGTTCCTTGGAGGCTTCAAATAGAAAACAGAGAAGTATAATGAGCAGAGAGTGGACTGGGCAGTAAAGCTGAAAGGTAAGTAAATATTTCACATAGCTATTGCCTAACCGCGTATCATGTACCCATATGTCTGTGCAACTAAAACACACAGCATCCATATAGAAGTTTAAGTCTGCCTTCTCTACCGCAAAGTATATCTGAATATGTAGACACAGACTGCATAATGTATCTGAAATTCTTCCAGAACTTTCTTTTCACAGCACTTTGCCTTCAGCTGTAATTGATAGCACACTGCAGTGATGTGACACCTTTCCTGCAATGTCTTTTGTGGAATACATCTGCTGTACAGTGGGAAAACAAAATATGAGCCTTGACTAGATCTTGTGGTAGAAAGGACTCAAACTGGGAAACCGTTCAACACAATTTGCATATTATGCAGATGAAAACCTAATGACAAAAGAGAGTATTGGCAAACTCTGTTATCTGGCAACGATGTGTGTAACAGCATGAGGTACCTAGACATAATCTCTCCTAATGTTATTTTGCAATTAAAATAAATAAAGCCAGAGGAATGCAGTGAGAACCACATATGTAAATAAGATTCACTTGTGTCGAGCCACGTAATCCCATACAATCCAAATAATCCAGTTCACGCTGGGACACAGGCATCATGATTGTGTGTTATTAATTCTGAATGGTGGAAGAGGGAAAGTAGCCAAGTGCTTACTGAATCCTTATTTCTAGTTTAAGCGGCTGCTTCTTCATCCTTGCTTGCCAGTTCTGAGTGTATTTCAAGGAACATTACTGAGAACAAAATCGAACACCATCAATATTAATGATCTGAACTAGGAAGATAGCTTTTAGTGTGCAAATTAATTACCCTAATCACAGGGTTTTTTGTATCCATTTTAATGAAATAACTATTTATTTCACTGAGTCCTGAGCTTTTCTTTTGCAAATAAGGCACATTTACATGATAAATACATGAAATTTAAATGGATGACTAAATTAAATTGATGGGGAAAAAAGACCTTTTTAAATACAATTTTCATAGGAAAAACAGCTAGATTAATGGGTTGGTTAGCTGACTGGCATCTGTGATTAAATCTGTTTAATGTATGTCAAATAGAATTTAATGGACCTCATGAAATGTCTACATAGTCAGTAATATTCAGGGTTTAGTGAAGATGCATTTTATCTCCTATTATTGAAGAGCAGACAGCTGAAGGCATATTGCTTGTTGTTGCCCAGTACAGTGTAGAGACATTAGAGCTGGAAATAATATTAATATAAATTTGCATTTCTGCTCTCCTATGTGGTGTGCCATTTCCTCTGAAAAGAGTTTTTTCTAGTTACAGGAATTTAAAACAAGAAACTCCACTCTAAAATGGTGGTTTCTGGTTGTTTGCATAGTCTTTTGATTTAAAAACCACATGCACATTAATTTCATACTGTTGTTTTCTAATAACGACAAGAAAGGGGAAAAAGCTTAGTTCAGAGGGACTTTAAACATATCTTTTAGATTCTATGTGTTTTGAAAACTTTATTTATTGTGGCAAAGCTTTGAAGGGCTTCATATTCAACAAAAGCAAGATTTGAAACACATTCCAGCTCATTTTTTGATAACGGTCCTGCAGAACAGAGCATCTTTTTCTGCTTGCTTTTTTCCCAGTCGAGCCACCAGAGACATCTCCAGCTTCCTTTGATTTGAAATGATCAATGGCAGCTGCGGCAGGCAGGCAGGGTGCCCCAGGCACAATGCAAACAAGTCTCTCTCCCAGCTCACTAGGATTTACATTTCAATTGCTGCCACATTTTTAAAGATAATTATAACCTTTTTATATTAATATTTTTCCGTGGCATCTCTGATATTTTAACAACATAAATATTAATTTAATACATCAAGGAGAGCAAGCTGCCTTCACTGCAATTGGTCAAACAAACAATCTCCCAAAAACACAGGGCATCAAACATGGCATCTCAATCTCTGAGCATTAGCCACACTTTAAAGGGGGCTTCTGCTGGATTTGATTTTGCATGGCCCTGCACTGTTTTAAAGATTATCAGAGAATAAACTTTCCTTTTGACTTGAGAACAAGCTGTCCTGCTATAAAAGCAGAGTGTGTTCACTGTCTGAGATGACATCTGTGACTTATGTGCCTCCAAACAGTGTATTTACCATGGTGAAAAATATCAAGTAGATATAGCTGCCTTGATAAAATTGATTTTCTTGAAAAGAAGGGGGAATTGCTGCTGGTGGTATTAAAATTGCTAGTTTTGCATTTCATTGCTGCAGGTTTGGTTTTTTTTACTCTTGTTACCCCTCCAGCCCTTTATATCCTTCCCATCTTGCATCAGGAAAAGCTATCATAGTGTACAAACAGATGTTGCTTTGCCTACCCAGATCATCTGTTCATTCATAATCAATTTTTTGCAGCCTGCCCTATAAAAATTTAGCATGTAGCATATCTGACTTATTTTTTTGAAGTTATTCCTACCCCCTTTTTTTCTTTTCTTCCAGTTTCTCATGCAGCTGAAGCATTCGTAACTACCCTTTAGTGATGACTATCACTGAAGGGTTTTTACATTCAAGGACACGTGGAAATTATGCGTTTTTCATAGCAACTGACAAATAAGGGGCATTAATATATATTACAAAGAAAATTGATACCAGTACTGATTAGATGTTAGAAGTAGGTAGTTCTGTTGCTCTTCTCGATAAATGCAGAGTTACAATCATTGCCTTGGAATCTTTTTATGGGCAAGACCTTCATTTCCTACACACCAAAGCTGTGAGCTTGAGCATCGCTTAAAGCTGACTAGGGGAATAAAACTGCTAATGAAATATGCATGACTAACACATATGCTGCCAAGGGAACTTAGTGTATGACCCCTCTGTAATTGTAAGGAAATGATATTCATTTAAATGGATGTTTATCACAGTTAAAGGTACACCTAATGAGACAAAGGTCATATGCCTAAAAACACAGAGTTAGCCCGCTATTTCTGTCCTGGTTTGAAAAGACTCTACTTTTTTCATAGTTGTTTCTCCAGCACATGTGATCTATATTTATGCAGCCTAAAAGAGTCCCTGTCTTCTGTATTTGGATGCGAAATGCAGTATTAAACTAAATGGGAATCTAATATTATATGCATCCATCTGGGAAATATCTAAACAGTTTATTAAAAATTGCATCAAATTTAACTCTCCTTTTTCAGCTGCTGTTGTTTAGGGCAGCTATGATTTTTTGGTATTAATATTATTATTATTAGCCTTTATGAAATATATATATTTTTATTTTAAAAAAATCAAACCCAAGTCTTCTAAAAGGAAAACTTTTTTTTCAGCATACGAAACAACTGTAACATACCTTGTACATTTCTAGTTCGACCACTCCTCCTCCATGCAAGGCAGCCTTCTGGCTCTACGTTTTAGCTAGCTTCTTCCTAAATTATAACTTTTTTGTAATGTGAATTTGGCATTATCTTTGTGTTAATACATTCTCAGAGTTCAGGGAAAGATGTTACACAGAACTTCACACAGAATATCCTTCAGCAAAAGCCAGGTTCACTGCAGTAAAGGAACCTTTTGATTAGTGTTGCAGAGCTATACCAGAGGTTCTCTCAGGTCTTTGCCAAGATTGCTGAAACTTTCTTGCAGTGCTCATGAGAATCTACAGCCCAGTAAAACCACTAAGTCAAAGAAAAGAAAAACAATTTACCACAACTCAGATAGCTAATAGGAGACAAATCAGCTAATAGCTAATAGGAGACAAATTTCAAGACGTGTAGCTACTCCAGAAGTGAAGCTGAGTCTGGATGTTATTGTGCTCAAGGAAGTGGGCAAAGTTCATCTCAGTCTAATGCCATTGATTTAACACCACATCATCCACAGTAGGGAAAGCAGTTGATAAATCTAAATAAAATCACAGTGGATACTTGATCTTCCTCCAAGGCCAAGACAATATTGACCAGCATAGTACTGCTCAAATGTACTGTAACAGGCTTGAAACATCTACGGTAGAAGAAACAATTGCAGAAATTTCAGAAGATATTTTTTTAGTAAGTGTGTGAGAAAGCAGTTTGAAAAGACGGACAGTTAGTCAGGCACCAGAAAGATGAAAAAAACCCAGCCCTTTTCCTTCCCCATGCCCTGAATTTCTGAAGAAGCACAGGCTTGGAGCTTTCTGTTTGGACTTTCCTCTTCAGGATGGACACGATCCTGTTCAGATCTGGGCTCCTCCTCCTCATTCTTCTCAACATGTCATCCTAGTTAATAGTCATATCGAATGCCTGTCATATTCCTTGAAGTTCGTTAAAAATTTGGGCTTTTTTCACTTAGGTTGCCACGTAACATCCATGAAACTCTAAAGTCAGAATAATTCTTTTTCCTTTTCTTGTAGCAGCAGTAAAGCAGCCTCGCAACTGCATCACAGAGTAGGTTCATTTTTTCTGCTGATAAGAGATATATCATTCAGTCTCCTGATCTAAGTTCAGAAACAAAACAAAACAAAAAAGAAAGCTTAGAAAAGCTCGATCATAAAAGGTTTCAAGCTGTTTAATTACTAAATTGCTGCTTCATCCTACTCGGTGAATGATATCATTCTCTGAATGACATTTATACCGATACACTAACAAGAGTTAACATGGAGTTACAACCACATAAGAAAGAAAAGAATCTGATCTGCTTTTTGCAAACCTTTTTTTCAGAACTGAGATCAGAACATGAGTCTCTGGATCCAGTTCATTGCATGAAATAGGATGATGTGAAGATTGCAAAAGAAGCACTGTAACGTGAATAAAATCTACAAACTGTACAAAGTACAAGCCACTTGTCTTTTAAATTGCTTATCTGTATTTATGTAGCATGGGCGCCATGCATCATATTCTGGACAGTAGCTCCATCCCACTTGCCTGCTGCCAGAGGGTACTAGTTGCTAAAAGTCTCTAAAAGTTTCTCTAAAAATTCATCTCAGGGAAGGTGAACACGAAAACTAGAAAAAAACATGGTGGACGTAGTCACAGATGGATGTTGCTAATATTACATATTTCTCTGATTTAGCAATCAAATGAGAACTTTTTATTAGTCTTCTATAGCAAAACCTTACATAGGAAGTCACAAGTTTTGGCTGAAACCAGCCCAAGATATTTGTATATAAAACCAGTATAATAGAAAATAATACAAAAATAATATAGTGACAGCAGCACAAGGAGCTCCAATGGGCACTGGTAATTAAGTTGTGCTGCCTAAATCCCACATGTGCGCCTGCAAGATGCCCCTCTTTGCCTGAACAATCCAAGGTAAAGGGAAAGAACAATTTGCTGGAGATTTTAGAAAACTAGAGGCAGTTAAAATAGCTGATAAACCCTTTTCCATTACAAGCTGAAAGAAGGCGGAATTCAAGAACCCATAAAATGTGCTTTTGTGACCGAATCACTCCCTCTTCAAACGCTCAGGTATATATCGCAAGCTACACTTTAGCATTCTGAATATAGTCCAACAGCTTAGACTGCACACACCTCTTCTGAGTCTAGATTTTATCTAAATTAATTAATTAGCAGACAGCGTTGAACTCATGACATTAAAACTATTCTTATCTTTAGAGGAAAAATTTCCCAGGGCAGTCAGAAAATGTGGGAGAAAGAGTTGTTTGTTTTCTATTTTTATTTTTTTCATCTCTTCCAAGGAGATATGGTATCTTTTATCCCTCTTACTACCTAAATAGAAGCTGTAAGTCTGTTGCTCACGAGCATACATTTATACCGGGCACCCTCCATAAGAAGTACATCCACATCATATGCTGCTGTCTCAAGGCAGCAGTGATTCCCTTTCAGCAGGCGTGAACTCCCTGCACTTTTCTTTTACTCTGTGAACTATCAGAAAACCAAGACCAGAGATATGAATAAAAAATGAGACAGTGCCCAGCATGATTTTGAAATACTTTATCAAACAATTTTTCCTGAACAGTGTGTGCACAGGAAGATAGTGGCTCTGTGCATGCTTTTTATGTTCCCTGAAGAGACATACAGACACACAGTATTTGGATATCATAATATTCAGAGTGCTGTGGAGGTAATATTTCACTATTTTAACAATACAGATTGCTAGAGGGATATTCTTGATATTATCATCACTGAGTCTGTATTTTCTTTCTCTTTCAACATGAATTAAGAAACAACAGTCCTTTTCTTCTTGATATTGTTAATTTTTTTTTTGTGGTGATCACTCCAGCATTTTCCCTGCCTTTTTGCTATCGTAGTGGTGGAAAACTCATGTAAGATAAAGCTTAGTGCAATATAGTTCTAAAAAGTAATTTTTCATGTAGCTGCTGAGGCTGTTATAATTGCAGAGATATTACCTATCTTAAGGTATGAACTGGATAATTTGAATTACCTTGTAAAATCTCAGTGTTAGAAGCAGGTACCTAAAAGGACGAAATACTCAAAATCCTCTTCAACTCTGCCTTTCAAATTATATGCTTAGCTTTTTTCTATACTTGCAGCACAACCTTTACACCATTCTAAACCACAAAGATATTTCCTTAATGGCTCATTTGGAGAAACCATAAGAAAATAGAATACCGAGACAAAATTAGAAGGGACAGTCCAGATTTAACTGATAAGACTTGTCCACTGGGTACAATGTGACCATTTCACTTCTGTAATATTTAAGATCAAATACCCTTAAATAAACAATCCATATGATATTCTTCATGCAAATATTCTCCTTACTATTGGTTGAAATCATAATAATAATGAACATTTGTACCACCACTTTGTTTTATTTCAGAATTACCCTTTCTGATTGCTGTTGTTGACCATATGACGGCTCACAGAGAAAAGCAGTGTTGTACTGCATGAACTGGATTGCCATGTACCCGACTAATGCACTCCCGTGGTTAACAGACATTAAATACTTGGGACACGAGTGAAGCCAGTTCTCTTGAGCTAGGTGTGAAGTACTCTTTGCCTTCTCAGAACCACCTTTCTATGGTTCTACTTCTAAAGTGCTTCACTCCTTGCCAAAGTAGATGTGGCCTAAAGCACTGACAGCTAGAAGAGAGAGTAAACCTGACTTTCCTGGAAAAGATGGCAAAAAGTCTAACGACACCTGCAAAATGAGTATCCGGTGTTTAATTGCATTCTTGGCTATTAAAGTAATAACTTTGACAATGGCAAATAAAATGGTGTTGCTTATTAATAGCTTTGTTTTCAACTCATTCTGCACACATAATTATAGTTTGTACCTTCACATTATGCCTAGATTTGGCAATTATTTTTTTAAATATGACCCTAGATGTTTCCTTACTTACTCTCCTTTTGTGGTTTGTGGTAGTTTTTTTTTAAATTTATTGACCATTCATATGCATATCTCAGTTCATAACTCAATTTTAATTAAAACTTCTTTTCACTCATGAGGTTGTTGACTCCTCTGAATGTTGTATTCTCCACTACTCACAGTTTTCCTACCTCTCCTGAGTCTACCTTTAGTTTTAACAGTGATCTTCAGTTCACACGAATCTATTGTCTGGCCTATAAGAACTGTCCATTTATTCATAAGGTGCCTTCAGTACAGATGGAGAAAAAAAAAGGACAACCTAAAAGTCATCCTGAAACAGTAGCTACAGATAACAAGTCGGGACAGCCCATTATTTTATTACCTAGAGCCATATGTCAGGCAGTGAGAGAGAAATCACAAGTATATGTTGAAATGTTGTTGTATATAGAGTCTGAGAGTCTGGGAGACATCAACTGTATAGCAAACCTTGAATAACAAGATTTAGTCTTCTGAGTATTTAATCCCAAATGATGAGAGAAAACAGAAAGCAAAAAACCCTGCAAATGAGAAAGATTTTATAATTTTGTATCTGTGTGTACTCTGCTAGGCTAGCTACAGCCAAGAGCTTTTTAATCTTCTCCCTGAAGGATACTTGGAAAATGTACCAAATAAGCACGGTGCTATGGTAGGAGGAAAAAAAGCGGTCGTGTATCCAGGGAGGCTGGGGGCAGGCAGGTGGAAGGAAGAAATTGCAGCATCAATGTACAACAAACAGCATTAGCGTTAGCATGCATGCATATTGCAAACGGCCAGATCAGACAGCAATTATGAGTTGCACTGGAAACTGCTGCACAGGCTTCTGCTGGCTCTTAGTTGTTCAGGAATACAAATGTATAAAGTTGAATCACTGTTTTCTTCCTGGTCTAGTAATTCTGCCTAACATCCTTTCCCTGCTGTATCTTTTCTCCATCCACACTAAGTCATGTGCATACACACACTGGTGTGACCTGCTTGTACCTCAAACCAATTCCTTCTAGAAAAGCTTCCCTGCTGCACTGAAGTTACTGGCACAGTTTCAGCCATTTATGTATCTCAAACAGACTCACAGAGCCTATTCTTCTGCTCAGTAGGAAGTCTTCAGGAAAGGTTCTCAAGCAGAGCCTAACGGAATCTTAAGAGTTTATTAGGAGTTTATTTTTGCCCTTGTCAGGACAACTGTTCTGTGGGAAATATAGCCAAGATATTGAGACAGCCTGCCTCTGACTCATTCCTGGTACCCAGTGCTCGAGGCACCTATGGTCCTCAGACGTCCGGCAGCAGCTCCTGCAGCAGGCTAGCTCATATGGCTTGTAAAACAGAAGGAGTTTCTGTGAGCAAGCTTATCTGCATTAACAACACTTGATTCTAGATAGTTGCAGTGCACTAACAATTCAAACTAAAAGGATAACAGTGGCTGAGCAGAATAAACTTCCAACTGTGAAGCAATTATAGTTCTGCTGAATGGCTGATTGCTTGTGTGTGGTCCCCTCAGGTTCCCTGATGTGGTGTGCTTATAGTTTTGCAATTGGATAAAATAGATTGGAATGAGTGCTGTCATACAGAACTGCCAGCTGTTCCACTGTTAATAAAGACACTATTTAGCTATTAATACATCCCATTCTTCTCTGCTGTGCTTATTCAAACAAACTATCTTTGTTTGTAGAGAGGGTGTGACTGCACCTGTTCTGGATTCAGGAATCCATGGCTTGTGAGAGACCTCTTGACACTCTTTAGTAATAACGTTAGTTTCCAGCCAGAACTCCATACATAGACCAGACAGAACATGTTTGCTTTTCTAACAGATTTAGCAGACAATGTTCTAAAAATATACAGGCTTTGGAGTTAGCTTCCTACTGCTGTGGTTTATGTCTTTGTTTATAAAACGAGCTAGTTTGCTTCTAGTTTGGTATCCTTTATCAGCACTCAATTTTTAATTTTTAGAAGTTCAGAGGAACAAAGAAAAAGTAGTAAAATGTGTAGAACTTGAGGGTCTTGCTTATGTTATCTTTTGAATTCAATTTTGCTGGACAGTCAAGTCTTAATTCATCTCATTTTGAGGGAATGGAAGTAAAGAGCCAAATATTATTCTGGCAGAAGAATATTGCAACCAGTTGACTTTCATTAAAACTTTCATTACAGATTTATTTATAGAATACATGGAATATTTCCCATTTGTATAGACTCTCTAGGAACTGTATTTTGTTGTGTTGGTAAAACAAAAATCTGGCTTTAAATAAGAATCCATACTGGAAGAGCCTTGAAAAAAACAATTTCATAAATTTGCTGATGCTTTTTTTAATTAGCCTAAATGCTAGAAGAGAATGAAGGTTCCCAGTGTCTTGTGATGATGATCCCAGGTCCTTGATTTGGCTCCACCAATGTCTTGCAATATAAACTTGGGGAAGGCCTTTCTTTTTCCACCCTAGAAAAATGTTGGCATTTCCAAGTTTAAAATTGGGAAAAGCTCACCATAATTACCCGTGGTGGTTACCTAGGTCGTAGAGAGCAAGACCATTTCTCTAGTCTCCTTCCACGTTGATTTAAGCCAGTGACAAGTACTCTGAAATCCTTTGCTTTCTATAGACAGTAAGCTTGTAACAGAATGAAAAGCTATCTCCCTAATATAATCCCATTTCTAAAGCTAATTTGTAGCATATTAAAGCAAATAGCTGTATTAATTTTAATTAATGAGTAATGATGTTTAATGTAGTAACTGCAGCCTAAATATCATTCCGGACCTTGAGTCTATGACTGAGTGTGATAAAGGGCGTGAAAGAACTGCTTCTTGGCCTCATGTAATGTCCTCAAACTGAGGGGGGCGTGGGGGGTGGGAAGAAATCACTACTAAAAGTCAGCACTGCCTACTTTATATGATGCTAATAAAGGAGGTTTTTTAAAAGAATCTAGACTGATTAAATAAAATACCAGTGCAAAGATACCGTTCATTGATAGTGCTTTTTTTTACATACAGGGTCAACTTTCAAATACAAACTTAGACGTATTAATGCTCTGAGTAAACAAATATGACTACCTTCTAGGCAAGTAAATAACTGAAGTAAATGCTAGGATACCAGCATTGTTTGGATGTTCAGAAAAAGAAAACTTTTTCAAATTCACTTTTCACTAAAGTTAAAAACTCTAAGTTTTTTAAGTTCACAGAAAGAAGGAAAAGTTATTTGTAATTACCTAAAGTAGATTATTTGGAAGTTTTCACATGGCGATTTCATATTGGTTTAAGATAGTGTTTACAAGATATATAGAAAAATATGCAGTCTGTCACAAACAGACTTTAGCTGCAGTGCTTAATTGCCATCAAAAAAAGATCTACAAACTTCAAGACCTATAGCTCTTACAAGAACTTGGTTTAAACTCTAACATTACCCACTGCCTACCCAGACAAGCTATTAAGATGAACACTACTAGGAAGCTGTTTTTTAGCTCATTCCCTGTCCTAGTATAATTTCCTACTTCAAATTTTGAAGGTTGCACTTTTGCAAGATGGTTGTGAGGGCAGGGAAAGGGTGGGCACAGATTTGACTAGTACTCAGTGCTCATAAAGTGGTCTGCACCTGCAACTCTTGACTATGCCACATACTTTCTGAATAAATCTGAGAAAAATGTTCCATATCTGGAGCACTGCTCACCATACCTGTCTAAGACCAATAAGAAATTGTACAAGCAAACCTATTTATTATTTTCAAGACCTTTCATCTGTCTTCTCTGTTTAGCTGTGAAGCTCTTCTGGTCAGATGCTGTTCTTTACTTTCGACCTATATAATGATGAGTGTAATTAATAGTTATTTACGTTGGTGCTCCTTAGTGTTAGTAAAAATAAACAGATAATAAAATAGATATTTAATGTCCTTCATGCCAAACCCTGGTTCATTTTTTTTCAGAATAAAAATAGTGAAGATCATTCAAAAATTATCTGTCCATGTAACTGTTCTGTTGTCCACCTCAACTCTTCTTTAAACTCTTTGGGAAAATATATACAGAAAATGCAGTGTTTTGGGGCTGCACAAAAGAAATAGAGAGAAGAAAGAGGGAGGTAAACTAAAAGAGCTAAATATAAGTACAAATAGTACAAACATACAACATGAGTTTCTGCTGAGAAAAGAAAGCACTTCAGTTGTCTGTCTAGTGCAATTTGTTCTAACATTCCATTATTTACAAATATAATGTATCAGCTCACTTGTTGAGATTTGCATTATTGATGTGCTTTTTTGTTAAACCAGGCCAGTGAAATATTTAAACAAAGGCATGTTGTAATATGAATAAACAGAGAACAAAATGAAAGGATTCTGTGTTGATGACTTGTGAAGGTTACATTAAACACATTTATTCTTAGTTGCAGATTACGCTTATGTGTGAGTCTCACAGTATAACTCTGGGCTCAGTTCTGTTCTCTTGTTAATCAGTTTTACTCCAACGTAAATGCTTTGATTTCTTGGAGTTACTCCTAATCCATAGCAATGTAAGCAGGAAGAGATCAGGTCATGAATGTTTTTCTTGTATCTGCAACTTGTCAAAAGATAACAGCTGAAGAATATTATCATCTCTAAAGGACTGAAGCAAATATTTGTAAATGTTAATATCTTGAGAGAAGATGAGATTTTACTTTTTCTAGAGGCATTTGTTTGCAACTTTGACACATAATAATAAACCCAGCAGTGAATGATAGAATGACATTTACAAATTCTGGCTTTCTGAATGTTTTTTTACAGATTTGGCACTGAGATGACAGATAAACCACCCACTATAAAACATCTGAGATTAATCTTTAAAAAGAATCTAAACCTGCTCCAGGTGATGTCGCTGCAAAAAATTTTATTACCCTTAAAGTGAGCAAGAATTGGCCACAACTCAGTGTCTTACTTTTACTGCTAACCTGACTATAAAATTTTTGGATATCCTCAGTGGATTTCACTGTATACACTTAGCTAAATTGCACAACATCAGGCTTTGATGTTTATCTCTTCACACTGCATTGGTTGGGGCCCAGTGCATGACTCCAGAATAACAAAACAGGATGAAGCACAATACAGTGAGGCTGAATTCCAGAAATAAAAATGATTCTGTGATAAAACTGTGGGTAAAATACAACATCATTTGTGATTCACTGAGACTTTTCACTGAATGCAGGGTTATCTTTTGTGGGATGATGAAAAAGAAGAATGAGAAGGTGTTTCTAGTGACATGTTCAACATTTTGGTGGCAGAAGATCCATATTAACAGCAAGAATTTCAACCCACACATTGATATGGGAGGTGAAATAGAGGGAAAATATAAACAATTGTAATCCCAGCCCACACTCCTATATAATCTCATCCTCTGTTTCTCCTGACCTCAATTCAGATATTCATCCATGCTCTTTAATTGCTCTTGTTGCACCTGCTCCTTCAGTTATATCTGTATCTGGCTGAATTACTCATCATGAGCAATTTATCCGATCTTCTGAGAGTTGAGTTTTTTTCTGAGAAGAGTTCAGTGACTCAGAAGTGAGAAAGCAATTTCTAGAAGTGACCCAAGCATTTATAAATCTAATTCAGTAAGTCATGACTCTGGTCTCTAAGTGTTCATGTCAGATTTAGAAACAGGACTTATAGTTTTACATCATCTGATTTCTCAGTTCATGGTAGCACTTGAGTGCAAGCTTAATTTTTATTGGTCTACTTTTCGTAATTTATTAACAGTCCATGCCTTTAATACCCATAAAATCAGAAGGAGTGTTACAAACGGTTCGTGTCTGGTATACTTTCAAGACTCTTACTACACTTAATGTTTAGTCACCTCCTTTCTATGATATGGCTTTTTAAATCCTTAGAAATGGGAGCAAGTTCCAGTAGAAATCACTAGGGTTTGCATTTCCCAGGCAGAGGACTGCGAATAGTTGACAGAAAGAGGAACATTAAAGAAGTAGCTTTGAAAAAAATTGTAAGAGAATGTTTTCCTGCATTCTTTTCATGTCTTCCTGCTGGCTGGTTTCCTGGAATCCAGTTTTAAAATACTTAGGCTGCTTACAAGCAAAGGGAAAGAAGAAGATATAAGCCCAATTTATTGGCTGTCTAGCAGACTTTAGTTTCTACTTTCCCTTGTCACATTTCCAATGAGTAATTGGCCACCCTAAATATAGGATGGCCAGGTAGGCACTTTCAGCATCTGTACAGTTCTTTGTCTGATAAAGATGAAGTTCATCGCTAGATGTTCTTCCTTGCACTTTTATCAGATGTATTTAATAAAAAATTTCTACCTAACGTCTCATGAATGATGTTGATGATAATGTAATATTATAACAGTATATAGTCTATAATAATTATTATAAGTAGTATTACTATTATCACTACTATTATTACTATTATTTTTGTTGTTATTTTTAAATAATAATGTAGTAGAAAAATGAGCAAAAGATAACTCAACTTTTGACATAACAAGTCATTGTGTTATGTCAGTTTTACCATTTGTATAGTTTGAGTTTTATCAGTTTTTCTCCTTCTATTAGTGAGTGAGTGTTATTCCCTCTTGCTGTCACCCTATCGGCTAAATCCTGTGGGGTCCCATACACCTTCAGACTTTCAATTCCTCCAGAGATGTTCAATTCATGTGTTAAGAAAAAAATAAAAAGAAGAAAAAAAAAGAAAAAAAAACACAAAAAAGTGTAAATATATATATATTTACTTTGAGATTTCTACCTTTTGGATTTTCTGTTCACTTTTCCCATTTCTCTTTCTTTACACTTCTCCATTGACAACTTCTCTTTATCTTCTGTATGTTGATATTTTCAATTCTTTTTATTCATTTTGCTGTCACTAGTTTTAGTTCAGTACTTCATAAGTTCATTCTGAACTTATATAATTCCATTAGCCCCACTAGGATGGAATGCAGATGTGAATTCTTGTCAGCTACTCTTTCCTAATTCTTTCAGAGCAATTCCTCCCTCCCTTCCCTCCTTCCTCCCTCCTTTCCTTCTTCCACATCTCATGATATCTTCCCTTTCACTTCTCTGCTTCCTCCCTTCCTCTTTTTTCCAACATAATGGATTCTTTATTCTTCATTTTTGCTTTCTGTGACTACCCATCTTTCTGAAATATTCACTCAGGAGACGGTGAAAGAATGACAGAACCTGATGAAAGAATCATGCTAACGTATATATATAAAATATAAATATCAGCAATGCATTGGATGAAGGATTTGACCTTTACATTTTCAATCCATCTGTGCAAAACAATTGTTTTTTGGGGTTTTTTTGACTACTGCTGTTGTGGTATTTATATCACATAGGAATGCAGAAATAACATATACCCTCATCATGCTTCGTTAGTTATATAGCTGTTGCTGTACTCTCCACTGTACTCAAGAAAACGTAATGCTGAAGAATCAAAACTCTTTGCTAGATAGCAACTTCACATTTGTTCCCTTGTTCAATTTGTTCACATTTGATTGGCAGGTTTCTGTCAAACCAAGGTGTTTCTTTTTCTTCTGCGACATTGTTACCGAATGGGTTCATTTTGTAACTTATTTATACAAGGCAAAAACTTTTAACTGTAACAGAACAACTTCTGTAGCAAAGTCATTAGGATAAGAGACATATGCAGTGGTTGAATTATTCCCATTATATGCAAAATCTCTTGTGTACGTGTACCACGATTTTTCTCTTCTCTGCTCTCTCTACTTTCCTTGCTTTCCCTCCCATCCTTTTTTAGAGGGAAGGAGTGAGGTGTGTGGAGGAGTAGAAGGAAATGTCCTTTCAACTAAATGCAAAGCAATGCAACAAACCACACATTGTCACAAGTAATGTATTCCTCTGTCAGTGTACAATGTAGTTCCACTCATGGGGTTATAAAATGCTGAAAATGGAAATGTAGCCTGAGGAAAAGTTTTGCATTCTAAGCTCAAAACTAATCGCAGAGCCAGTGGATATTAAAAAGACAACATACTGCTTCTTCCTTTATAAAAAGACAAGCAAAAGTAGAAGGCATGAATTTACTGGGCAGCATAACTAGCAGAAATAGGTAGGTTAAAAAGCTGAACATAATGCTTGAAGGCAGAAAGAGAAATGCTGCTGCCATTATCTTACTGACTTCTTTGTGTTGTCATACAGGCCAGCAGCATTTGTTACAGCTGAACCATTAAAAGCAGGGAAAAGGGAAAAGAATAGAGGACTGAAAAGACTTTCTTTCTCCTCTTTTTAGTCTGTAAAGAGGTTATAAAACAGACTACAGATATGGGGGAAAGTGTGGTTTTCCTTCCGTTATTCTGGACCTAAGCAATACCCATTTATGTAACCTGAACTAACAATTCTCCAAATCTGTTCTATGTGGAAGGGGACATGGCTCCTAGTTAAGTTTTTCAGCCTTAATGAAATGTTAATTTCTAAGATTGGCAGAAAACTGTTTACTAAATATTACCTTTCTAGATTTCAGCTTACTGACTAGGACTGTTTTTCTAATTGTGAACTGTTTGTAGAGTATATTTTCCTCTCACATCTTCTGTTAAAGAATTAGCATTTAACCAGCTACTGTAAGGGCAATAAGTAAAAATAATAACAATCCTGTATTCCACAGATTTACTGTGAGGATTTCCTATAATGCCAGCAGACTGTCTGTCCAGCAGACTAAGTCCTACCAGTGAAATATTTATGCCAAATGTAATATAAAAATAAATGTGCAATATCTATTAAAGATTTAGCAGAGAAACCAGCATGCACATTTGCAGCTAACAACAGTATGTGAGATACAGCTGAATAGTTCTGTATTTGAAACATGTACTATCTATCTCAGATGTACAATCATTTTTAGTATGTGTTGTCTTTTCCAATGGCTACCCCTCTCTAAGTATGATTTCTCTAGCGTCAACACTCTGTACACATTGAATCCACCATCTGTAAAATGGCAATTTGAAAGGCACTTCCTACAGCAATGCTAATGAAAAAGGTTCTACCAAATTCAATACTGGCATAACTCTGTTGTAGCTAGCAGGAGCATGACTGACTCAGTAGTTGAATGTGGGTACAAGGCAATCTGACAAAATGTGGCACAGTATAGGGGCTCAAGAGTGCTTAAGACACCAGCCCCTTTTAAATGTCTGCCAAGACTCTGGATACAGAATGTAAGTTAGAGTACTGAGTTCATAACACACTGGTTTCATTTTGCCACACACTCCAGGAGTTTCTAACTCTCTGTTGCTTCTGAAGACCTCCTGCAACTTGTGGCATTACAGAGACCAGGCACTGAACAAGTCTGTGTGATCCTGGTTTAGCTGTATTTGTTTTCAGCAGGCCTGGGTCATGGACCTGTGTGACATTTCCCAGCATCTCAGCAGCTCCCTGAGAGATGCATTCAGGTTCACCAATGACAGCTGTGATAATAGATGACCAGGCTAACAGGTATCAAGGTTTGAAGCAGCTTGGTAGTGAGGCATGGAAAGGATTGTGTCCATAATTTTAAACAAGCAAGCACTATTGTGTGTGATACTGATAGACTATTATAATCAGCTTATTCAGGGATTGGCAGTATTCATCACGTTGTTAGTATTGTAAATTTGTACTGTCATAGATAGGAGTAATACAGCTTTGGGCCTTGTACCTTCACCTATTGTTTTCCCTGTGTTATGATAAATTTTCAGCAACATTTGATTAAAACTGCCAATTTGTTGGGTATAAAGAAAATCTCTCGACACTACCAGGACTAATTACATTGTCCTTGCCAAAGGGGCAGCTGAATAATTGCATGCTATTATTGCACAGCTATGGTGCTTTTCATGTCAGTGGCAATGAAATGAAGATTGATTCCCTTTAATTAATCATTCAAAAATAATCCCTCATATCATTCCTGAAGTAGGAGCAAACATGTTTCTACCTCTCTTTACTAAAAGGCTCCTGAAACCAATTGGTTCCCTGATGAGATATCATTTCAGTCCACGTGTGCATGTCCTGGACAAGAGGGCGTGCTTTGTAATTATTTGGTGATCATACTTCCTTATTCTTTCTTCTTATTCTTGAACATGCTTTATAATTTTGATAGCCACAAGCACAAGAACACAGCAGAAAAAAATAACATTTACTAATTGAACTCCAGACAGTTCATTAAAAAGAATGTCATCAACTGAACTTATTTATATTTATCTAGTACTTCCCTGTCCTTTCAAATCAGATGGTCTATGTGATCATACGGTATTACATGGTAGTATTCATTAATGCAAGATTGTTTTGTCTTCATAAAATAATTAGAAGTCAGTGGATTATGTCTTGCTGTAACTGGTGCTCTTGCTCAATATCTATATTAGTGTCAGAAGTCACCAATTTTTCTTCTATATTTCCTAAAGTCCATAGCATTTGTTTATAAGAAAACTGATTATTTATTTAATTCTCCTTCTATATGGATATTAAAATCTCAGATAAACTAACAAGTGGCATTTTTAAAATGTATCAACCGTTTATAATATCTGATACCACACATTTTTCATAATATCACAGAATGTTAGGTATTGGAAGTGACCTCTGAAGATCATCTAATCCAACCCTTCTGCCAGAGCAGGATCACCTAGAGTACATCACACAGGAACATATCCAGGCAGGTTTTGAAAGTCTCTGGAGATAGAGAATCCACAACTTCTCTGGGCAGCCTGTTCCAGTGCTCTGTTATCCTCACAGCAAAAAAGTATTTCCTTATGTTTAGGTTGAACCTCTTTTTTCCAGTTTGTGATCATTGCCCCTTGTCCTGTCACTGGACATCAATGAAAAAAGCCTGGCCCGATCTTCCTGACACTTGTCCTTTAGATATTTATAAGCACTGATGAGATCTGCCCTCAGCCTCCTCTTCTCCAAGCAAAACAGTGCCAGCTCTCTCAGTCTTTCCTCATATGATAGATGCTCCAGTCCCCTAACCATCTTAGTGGCCCTGCATTGGACTCTCTCCAGTAGTTCCTTGTCCTTTTTGAGCTGGAAAGCCCAGAACTAGGCACAGTACTCCAAATGAGGCCTCTGCAGCACAGAGTAGACCCTTTACCTGTTGGTTGTACTCTTCTTAGTGCACCCCAGGTTACCATTGGCCTTATTGGCCATGAGGGCACATTGCTGGCTCATGGTCAGTCTGTTGTCCACCAGGACTTCCAGGTTTTTCTCCCCAGAGCTTCTCTCCAACCAGTCCACCCTCATCTTGTACTGATACATGGGGTCGCTTTTCCCCAGATGCATTACTTTTACACCTGCCCATATTGGATTTCACTAGATTTCTACCCCGCCCATCTCTCCAGCCTGTCCAGATCACTCTGGATCACAACACAGCCTTCTGGCATGCTAACCACTCCTCCTAGTATTGTATCGTTGACACATTTGCTGAGGATACACTCTGTCCATTCACCCAGGTCACAATATATTGAATAGTACTGGACCAAATACCTGCCCCTAGGGAACATCACTTGTTAACGACTTCCAGCTAGACTCTCCCCCACTGACCACAACCCTCTGAGCTATTCAGCTGTTCCCAATCCATCTCATTGTCTCGTCATCCTATCCACACCAAGAACAAGCTGTTCACAGAATCACAAAATTATCGAGACTGGAAAAGACCCCTGAGATCATCAAGTCCAGCCTATGTCCCAACACCACCACATCAGCTAGATGATGGCACTAAGTGGCACATCTCACCTCTCCTTAAACCCCTCCAGGGATGGTGACTCCACCACTTCCCTGGGCAGTGCATCCCAGCGCCTGAGCACCCTCTCCGTGAGGAAGAGCTTCCTGAGATCCAACCTAAACCTTCCCCGATGAAGTTTCAGGCCTCTCGTCATGTCACGAGTTGCCCGGGAGAAGAGACCGACCCCCACCTGGCTGCACCCTCCCTTCAGGCAGTTGGAGAGAGCGATAAGGTCCCTCCTGAGTCTCCTCTTCC
>NW_009703029.1:0-5850 GCF_000703405.1 Apaloderma vittatum | reverse complement strand
CAGGATGCCACTGGCCTTCCGGGCCACCTGGGCGCACTGCTGGCTCATGTTCAACCGGTTGTCACCCAGCACTCCCAGGCCCCTCTCTGCCGGGCCGCTCTCCAGCCACTCCTTCCCCAGTCTGTAGTGGGTTATTGTGGCCAAAGTGTAGGACCCTGCACTTGAACTTGTTGCACTTTATACTGTTGGCCTTGGCCCATGGATCCAACCTGTCCAGGTCCCTCTGCAGTGCCTTGCTACCCTTTGACAGACAGAAACTTGCTCCCACCTTGGTGTTGTCTGCGAATTTATTGAGGGTAGATTCAATTCCCTCATTCAGACCATCAGTAAAGATGCTGAATAGGACGGGGCCCAGTACTGACCTCTAGGGAATACTACTGGTCACTGGAAGCCAACTGGATGTAGCATCATTCACCACTACTCTCTGGGCCTGGTCATCCAGCCAGTTTTTAACTCAGTGAAGGGTGCATCCATCCAAGACAATCACATTTCCAGGGGTGGAGGTGAGGCTGACTGGCTTATGGCTACCCGAGTCCTCCTTCTTGCCCTTTTGAAAACTGGAGTGACATTGGTTTTTCTCCAGTCCTCAGGCACCTTCCCTGTGTTCCAGAACTTCTCAAAGATTATGGAGAGTGGCCTAACAATGACTTCTGCCAGCTCTCTCAGCACTTATGAGTGCATCCCACCAGGGCCCATGGTTTTGTGGACATCCAATTTTCTTAACTGATCTCTAACCCAATTCCTTCAACCAAGGCAAAGTCTTTCTTTCTCCCAACTTCTTCTGTCATCTTGAAGGTTTAGGACTCCTAAGGGATGGTCTTAGCACTAAAGATTGAGTCAAAGAAGGCATTTAGTAACTACCTCTACTCTGTATCTTCAGTCACCAGGGCACCTACTTCATTCAGCACTGGGACCACATTTCCTTGAGTCTTCCTTTTGCCTCCAACGTACTTGAAGAAGCCTTTCTTGTTGTTCTTGACCTCCCTTAATAGATTTAGTTCTAAAAAGGCCTTAGATTTCTTTGTTGTATTCCTATCAGATAGATAACATTCTTGTGTTCCTCACGAGTGTTCATCCCCTTCTTCCATGTTCTGTAAGCTTTCCTCTTACACTTGAATTTATACAGCAGCTCCCTGTTCAACCATGCAGGCCTTCTACCTCCCTTACATGATTGCTTACTCTTCAGGATGCTCTGATCTCAGGCTTGGAGGCAATCGTTCTTGAATATTAACCAGCTCTCTTGGGCTGTCCCTACCATTTAATGCCTCATGGGACTTCTCCAAGCAGTTCCTTGGAGAGTTCAAAGTTAGTCTTTCTGAAGTTCAGGGTTGTGATCCTGCTCGTTGCCCTGTGCCTACTGCACATGATTCTGATCTCCACCACCTCATGGTCACAGCCGTGACCAAGGCTGTCCCTTACTTTCACATCCTCAATCCATCATTCCTTACTTATCAGTATAAGGTCCAGTAGTACTTTTCTCCTTGATTATAAAATATTTGTGTACCTTATGACTTATAGAAATGGGAGGAAAGAAGCTGATAAGCAAAGCTACACACAATCACGCATGTACATGAATTTGATAGTTTTAACACATTTCGTAATTCAAGATTTGGAAAAAAAGTTTAACATCTTCACAGCATCATAATATTAGCATGTCTGTTGACATCAGAACCTACACACAGGCTGTTTCCATAGGTTGTCTAATCAAAGGTTTATGCATAATTAAAAGTCTACAACAACAAGGTTGTTATATAATTACATGCTTGAAAGTCTTTTAGCACTAAAAATATCAAACCCAAATCTTGTTTGTTTTATTTTACTATCTATGTGTATTGGACACTATTCAGCACTTTTCCTGCAAGTGTATTCAATAGCAACGATTCCTGCACGTCGGAAGATACAGGGATAGGAAGGGAAGTGTGTTGTGGGTTTGCAAAGTTGCAACTGTTTGATTTATCAGGAGTTGCTGGGGTAAGGATGTAAGTCCTGACCAAGTAAGTTTCACATTCTGAAAGACAGTGGAAGATATGGAGGAATACAGCAAAGTGGGATTTAAATTTGCGCCATTGCCAAGTACAGTCTTGTAGTTCAAGCTAAATACTTAGGCTGGCAACAAAGAACCATGTGGCCACTTGCTCCTCCTCCCCTCACCCCCACAGGGATTTGGAGAGAGAAGATTCAACTAAAAAGGTTCAAGGATTGAGATAAGGACAAGGAGGGTTCATTCACCATTTACAGTCACAGACAAAAAAAAAAGTAGACTCGAAGAGAAAACATAGATTTAATTTACCACCACCATTTTTCAGCTCAGATTAGGATAGTGAGAGGAATACATAAGTAAATACAGTCTGATTTGAAATACATTTTCCCCCCACCACTTCCCATCTTCCCAGCTACATCCTCTCCCCGACTGGCACAAAGGGGTGCAGGAGGTGGGAGGTGCAGTCCATTTGGCCATTACTCATTGTCCACGGCAGTCCTTCCTTCTTGGGAAATAGGGCTCCTCACAGTCTTTCCCTGCTGCCACATGGTGTCAATCTCACAGGAGGTAAACCTCTTCCTCCACGTTAGTCCTTCCCACTCATGGTCATGGGTCACTTTGGGCACATCCTTCACTCCCGCACAGTCTCCCTGATTGCTGGCATGAGATTCTTCATGTCCTGCTGGATCCTGAATGTTCTCATCACTGTCAATTCCCTTAGTTTCCAGGCAATCATCTCACTGCCATCTGACTCGCCACAGGGCTCCAGGAAAATGCTCTGCTCTGGTGCCTTTCTCCTGCCTTTCTCACCAACCACATTCCTTTGCTTTCCTCTCACCTCCTCTTCCTCCCAACAGAAAAAACTCCCCAACAGAGAGACAGGACAAAGAAGAGGAAACTAGAGAAGACGGAAGAGATAATGAAACAAAGAGGAAGTGGTTTGATACGTTCCCCTCTTAAATGCCTTAATCTCAGAGGTGCTGATGTGCCAGAGGCCAGAGGCGGGTCCAGTTTTTACCTGGGCCTGGGGGAGGCTCTCGAAGTTTTGCAATAGTCATCCCCCACAGCTCTCGCACTACCAAAAAATCTGCCCCACTCAAACCCACAACAAGTCTATATGTCAATATAGCCATGGACAAGCCTCTAAACTGCAACTGAAAGCACAAAATTAACCTTTTTGTATCTGTCCTGGGGGAGATCTTTAATGGGCCCAGTGAATTGCAGACCAAGAACAAATGTCTCCACTTCTGTGCACATTACTTTCTCAATCACTATCAGCTAGGGGCTGGTTTGGTGAAGGAAGATTTTCAATGTAATGGGAGTTTGGAAACATGGAGACACCCAATACTTGACTTGTGCTCACAATCCTACGAGTCCAGATCAGCCTCTGTGCACATCACACCATGAAGACACCATCCACAAGGGATTCCCTTTTAAAGCCTCCATTCTTTGTAGCAGAAGTTGGATGTACCTCCTGCTCTAAACTAAAGAAGGCAAGAATCTAAGCCTTCAGGAACAGTGAGGAGAAAAATTTAGCAATAATAGGAAGTGTTACATTTTTTATTGGAAACAAGTGCTTGGACATCATCCATGTCATACCGGAAAGGAAAATAATGTTTTACCACTGTACTTTCTAGTTTACCCAACCATCTCTCTAGGGAACCTATTTAGTAGAAGGAATTATACAAAAGAGAGGTAGCAGTGAATGTAGATGTTATTAATTCCTCTGGGGTTTAAGAAGCTGAACCATCTACTTAATTCTTGCAGAAGACGTTTTTTCTATATGGTGATTGCACATCCATTCTTTAATCTTTGTATGTTTAAAGTTGTTTTTCTAAAAAATGTAATAGCTAAAATGTCTCCTGTAAATTGTTGAACATTTACAAGATGTAGAAAATCACAGCTGAAAATCTGCTAGCACTATGAAAAAGTAAATTGGAGAATTGGCAAGAACTTTATATGTAAGGACTTGAGATCTCACCAGAATGCATATTTTGTACTAAAGAATATTACACTGCCTATAAATTCTTATTTTAGAATAGTACCTCAGGTTCACTAAAACATGTCCAACAATTAATATTAAATTTGATCATTTTATGAACTAGAACTACGTATTTTAAACTGGTTTTCCTATGAACAGTAGAACTGTTGGCTAGGTCAAAATACAAAGCTGGTTTGTTTTTTTTTTCCCAGGTTGTTGCACAAAGGACTGTTATGGTACAGTCCCTACCTGCCAAATGGAGGCTTAAGGTAGAATGAAAGCATAAACCGTTTAATTATGTACATATTTTTGATGGAAAAGAATGAACCTCTCTACTCCTGATATGTTTCTTTCAGCAGCATGTTGTCAAGACTAACAAGTTAATACCCTCAATATAGTAATCTCAAATCATACATGTACAAGAGACAGCACAAATTTCTCTGCAAATTTTTATTTGTGTACAACACTCCAAATTATATTTCCCATTTCCTGACTACCAAGATTGCTAATGTAGTTTTGATACTAAAAGTCCTAGTTTATGACAAAATATTTGCAGATGCAAAAGCCAAAGCATCATAGTAAAAACTGCATCCATTGTTATAAAATGAAAAATGACAGATGAAGCTTTACAAGAAAGGTTATCCCTCTTTATTGTTGTTCTCCTCACTGGTATGAGTAAATTGGAAGTGCCATTTTCCATATTATACAACCATGGAGCTCTTGGTCAAAAAATTTAACTTGCTTCGGGTTACCTAGTAAATCTGCTGCGGTTCAGGGCTTTGCACAGAGATAACCCAAGTCCTGGGCCAGTGCTGCAACAGCTTTTCATTTGAGTAGTAAAGGTAGAATTCATTTGATATAAGAGTCGGTCTTCACTGGCTAGCTAGAAAAGGCCCTTTTCTTTCTCTTTCTGGTCTCTCACTTTTTGGTCTGTCAGTGGCCTGACATCTGAAGAGACAGCAAAAATGAAGTCTCCTGGGCAGAGGCAATGACTGAAATGGGGGAGGGATCATGCTGTCTCTTTATCCCTTAATGATGTTTTTACAAATTGTGTATCCCTCTACCACATGTTTGTTGATCTGTAGCATGTGCTAGCAGGGTCTCTGAGTAGGCAGAGCTTTTCCAGCAGAGGTTAGGCATCATAATCTCACCAGATTATGATACAGAATAGCAGGAGCCAAATGTTTACTTTTGCAGATTGGGATGCTTTTCTACATGGTCACTCGTGCATTAGACACCTGAGAAAGTTTCATGTCAAATGGGAAACTGCATAGTGAATTGACATATAACACACGGATCTTCTTAATCAGTTCTTTGGACTAGGATGCCTCCTAATTTTTGCTAGAGAGTACTGTAGGTGTCAAAGCATGTGCACTAGAGTGGAAGAAAAATAGGTTAAAAAAGCTGATTATACTTTCTCTGATTGACCCTGCTTTTTTTTTTTTATTAAGAGAATGACAGAAAATAAAATTCTTCCACATTCTCCATTAAAGGAAACTTGTCAGCCATTGCTGGAAAGTATTTCAAAGTCAATTAGTTCAAATTTGGAAAGAGTAGTGTGGTAACGACATAAAATATCTATCTTTCAACCCTGCATTTACAACATAGTGCTAAGTTCTGAATGTGATATACCTATTAGCTTTTGGTGCTAGACATGGAATGACTCCCAAGCAAAGGCTGATTCTGACCTTGCCAAAGTGGTATGTCTCCATTGACTTCAGTGAATTTTTTCCAGGCATACACCAACAAGTGAGGTCAGAATCAAGACAGTACTTCAAGTGAAATATGTAAAAGATGGCTGAGATGAGGCCTGTCTTTGGCTGTGGGATGTATTGTGGACCAACAATTTTACTGAAAATATAAATATATATATACATAAATGTATATA
>NW_009703028.1:0-20032 GCF_000703405.1 Apaloderma vittatum | reverse complement strand
CCCAAGTAGCAGCGGGGGGGAAGAGACACTCCCTTGCTCGACCTTTTCGCCTTCAGAAAATGGGTGAAACCCCTGAATTTCGTGCTTACTGAGCGGCCAGCGTTGCTACAGCCTTGCACCTCGGCTGTGTTTTCCTTGTGTTTCCCCTTTTTGGGGTGCTGGGGGTGAGGGGTGAAGGGGCCCCTCCGGCTGGGGCCTGCGGTGAGGGCTGTGCACGGGAACCGCACCCCCTCGTGAATTGTTTTCTGCCCCAAAATGAAGCACCAGCCTTGATAGAAAGCAAATGCGCTTGATTTCTTCTGGGGGAATTTGGGTTTCTGGTTGTCTGGCTTAGATTTTTATTAGGAGGCAGATACTGAATGTTTTTGATGCTAAAATTAATGATGAAAATAGGACTTTTTTTGAATTGTGTGTCTGTTATTTCTCTCTTTAGGCCATATCTGATTTGGGAAAGGAGAGGAATTCTGGCCGAATCACCTTGGTGGGGCGGAGACCAGCTGTGTTGCGTGATCTTGACAATGACACGCCACGGAATATGCTCAAGAGAATCATCCAGACCCGTAAGTATCTTTTTCCAGGGAGGGAGAGAACAGAAATACCGTGTTTGGGTGGAGTTGAGGGCAGGAGGTGTTCCTTTGCAGCCTGTTGTTCACACCCTCCTGTGCAGAACAGAAGCCCAGACCCTTGTATGACCGATTTATGTAAAAAAGAGATTTCTGCAGCGGCAGCTGACTGAGGTCATGTGAGACAACTCTGTCTCAAAGACCAGATCTTGCACGGATGAAATCGTGTTCTTCAAAATCCTCTTCGCTGAAAATCTTTCGTCTTAACCTGGTTAGAAAGCAAGTAATCTTTGTGCTGCCTTTCGATAGAGGATGGTGTGTAAATTATAGCGGCATCCAGCTCTGCTGTGGTATGTGGAACACCCCCTGCTGCTGGTTGTCGCTGTATGTGTCAGCTTTCCAGAGGTAGAACCCAAATAGTATTCACCGTTTTTTTTGTTATAGCCCATTCCTAAAAGTAGTTTACGAAACATAGTGTAGATTTGACCCTCTGGGGCATTTTGGCATTCTTGCTGGGTTGAGTTGTGGAAAGAAAAAGTTTTTGGTGTCTTGGCAGAACCGCAAGTTTCACCTCTAGCACCTCACGTATCTAAACATGAAGAAGCGGAAGAAGCTCAATCAGAACTCCCATCTAAGAGGATTTCCAACACGTAAGTAACTTCTTTTTTTTTAATTTTTACTTTTAATTTTTGCACTGCTGGGCGTAGGTCCAGCTGCTCTGACGGAATTGGGGAGCAGGGTTTCTCTATCGGTAATCAGAATTGCAATTTCCGGCTTTCAAAGTTGTGCAGGAATCGCAGGGACTGAATAGGAAATACTGCAGGTTTGGGTTTAGTCTTCCTTCTGAAGTGCAGACTTTTAATATCTCTTTTTGCAGTGGAAGCGCTGGTCGCAATAAGTCTACTGTCAGAAGCCTATTTTCTGTAGCTATCCGAGAGAGATGCTGAAATAGAAGTTCTTGGATCTCCCTGAGGGGTAATTTCCTTCCCACAGGGAGATTTGGAGATTTGCCTGAGGCTCAGCTGCTTTTATTCATGTTTAGCTTCCTTTTCATATTGTAAGTTAACGGGCCTCGGTTAATTGGAGCGGCTGAAGTGTGATTCATTTACTTCCGCTTTGGTGTGAGACAGGCCAGCAGCAGTGGTAGCTCTTAATTTGATTTAACCGGTCTTGGCACCATGCTCGTGCGTGTTTTTGCTTCCTGCAAAATGGGCTGTTCTAAATAATGCGTTTTCTTTCGTTTTGTCTTTTTAGCTAAACTTTTTGCATCGACCATAATCAACTTTAAGCAGGTTGTGTAAAATCTTAAGCAACCTTCCATCTTCCTGATTTTTTTAGTAGAGGAAGAAACATCTGAGTTTTCTCGAAGTGTGACAGCTTCTTTGTCGCTTTCTTTTTTAATTTCCAAAATAGAGGAGCAATATTTTAGTTCCTTCTTGTTTTTGGTTATAGTTCTTCAGCATCTTTGTGCTTCTCGTCAGCCTTTCTTAAATGAAAAGACAAGACGATTGCAGGGTTTGCTGTTGTATATGTTAGCTAGCTGTTGAGCTTAAACAGATACAGACTTTTTGTTGAAATTCCTTCCCCTCAACCTGCCTTTGGTTGACAAGAACGTCCTTGAATTGGGGAAGGCCCCACTTTCCGTGGCTCTAGTAGTAGTAGTGCTCATTTTTTCCCATCTATCCCAGAATACAATGTTTTTTACCCCGCTGCTTTATGTTTGATTCCCGTTACAAACCAGGTAATTCTAATGCTTAAGCTTATATTGTGCTCCTAACGAGAAACGAAACTCAGCTGCAGTTCAGACTGGCAGAGAATGTATTTTGTAAAGGGAAAAGACCCATAAATTTCACATCCTTGCTGTTCCTGCTGTAATAATGTCCTGGGATATTCTGTGTCTACTCCGTGTGCCAGTGGGCTTTGTGGTACCTAATGTTGTTTCATGATGAGAGCTGTTTTATTTACGCTCCAATGATGGACAAACCTAATTGTTCCCGTGTGCTGGTCGAAAAGCGCTGCAGAGCTCGTTGGAAATCCAAGCTGTTACTCTGGTCTGCCCTTTGTCGGCCCCCGTCGTTGTGAAAATACACTCAAGTTTTTAATGTCCTTTGTTAAAGGCTGGGTTTGCGTTCGCAGGGTGGAAATGCAGCTGCCAGACCTTGGTCCTGAGGAGACATCAATCACCACGTTCCACATGACTAAGAAAAGGAAGAAATTCAGCATTTCTGAGTTTGAGAGAGCAGCTGACAGACGACTTCACCAGAACCAAGGTGAGGCTGCAGTCCGAAATTACCGCGTTCGGCGTTGCGTTTGCTGGCAGCTGATTTTCATCTGCTGCGCTTTAGGTCTTGGTAACTTCTCAGCTGGGCTGTTGTGGCTTTAGAAGAAAGATTGCATGTCTCGTGCAAAGGGGTTAGATGAGAAGGTAAAAGCCCCTCCTGTCAAATTTCAAATGAACCTTTTCAAGCCAAATTCCAGGTTCTGCCCTGACTGTATGTAGCTTCTTAACTATTTTTCCAGTTTGGTCCTCTTTGAGGTTTAAAGTGCTTCCTTCTAAATTCCAGAAACTTGAAAATAGAACAAGCTGCATACTTTCTGTTGCAATTATATTTCAAAAGTTACAAAGTTCTTGTTTGAGAGAAAAAGGTATTGCAGTTTTGTAAAAGAAAAAATGTTTTATGTTGGAATAAGCCTCCCCTTTAAACATAAACCTCCCCTAGGCTGGCGTCTTGCTATTAACGTGGTAAGATTAATGTTATTGAGTGTGAGAGCATGCATGTGCCCTATTAAATTTTCTTTGAAATGAGAGTTTTATTACCTTTTCAGAAATTGCTTATTAGAATTTGAATACGCAGTTCTGAAAAGCGGAGAAGAAATCCTAAAGTGAACCCGTCATCTACTGTTCTCACCAAAAATGTAACTTTTGAGAGTGGTAGCGTACCTGGCTCTAGAAAGAGGAAGTTCTCGTAGTCTGTTTTGTTAGAGGGTAATTTCTCAGTATAATTTCTACCTAATAATGTGTCACTGACCTTTTCTAGCTCAGTCAACGTTGGACAGCACTGCTTTGGCTCGGTGAGTTTAAACTAAATTGTCTTAACTTCTGTCTGTCGTTAACTATAACTGCCTTGATTGGTCCCCTCTCTGGTGGGGAAGAACAGTATAGATGCCTGGCTTTGGGATAAAGACCTATTTTAGCAATAACACAGTCATCTCCCGCTCTGGTGATGGGATTGGTACCTTGAGATTTTCAGGAATTGTCACTCTCCTCTCTGTGCTTATGTTGGTCTAGTTTATATTGTCACTATCGTCCCTCTTTTTACTTACTAGAATCATTTCTCTCTGTTTCATTCTCATACTTCCAAAACATTTTTTCTTTTTTTTTTTTTACTTAAAATTTTTAAAATCCCTGAAGCTTTTGTCAGATTTCTTTTGTCAGATGTGCTGTTGCAGCCTTCTCGAGATGGGAGGCTGTAAAACAGTCCGTTTCCTAATCTCTGCGATACATATCCTGATGTTAGGCGATGCCGTGAAATCAAACTGCTTGTTTTGAGTAGCCTGGCATATCATTTTCAAGTTGGTTTTTTTTGAGGTGGAAATTCCTTCTACCTGAGAGGTTTGTGAATTGTCTTGCTGTTAGTGACACCGTGTCTGTAATCTGAAGGTAAAAGGGGAGTGTGCACGTTTGGAAAATGATTTCTTCCTGCCTCTTTTTGCAGATCTCTTCGCATGTCTCTCGGTTCCTTGTTCCCACCAGACACCGTTGAAAAGAGAGGCTTGCTCCGGAAGCCGAAAAATCGCAAAGCTGTTGATATTGAAGCTTTCGAAGGCGGAGTGGAACAGAACATGCTGAAGAGAAAAGGTTTCTTTAACGTTGTTACTTTTGTTTTGAGAGGGAAGGGCCTTATATAAGCTGATTTTTAGAAGCAGTTATTGAAATGTGGTCTCTTTAAGGGCTACTAGCACGTTCGTAGAAATCCAGTGTAATTTGGGAGGCAAGACTTGAGTGAGGCTCTACATCTGTAGCTGCTTTGATTCTATACACGTAAATACGTGTTGCACCCAATTTGGTGGTTTGTACCACCAGAATTGTTTGAGATATCGTTCATAACTGTGGGCACTGGTGAGATGGTTTGGTAGAGGAAGTTCGGGGCACTGAAGCCTGGTGATACAGCTTCAGTATTTTATCTGTGGAGGATGAATAAAATTTGGTTGAATGACTTTAAATTTTGAGTTGCTCAAGTCCTGGTAGTAAATGTGCATCCATATGAGCTTGAATGGTTTTTCGCGTAAAACTTTTTGTATAACTGTCTCTGAACAGCGCAGAACTATCTTGTGGATTCGCAAACAGCATCTGGGATTCAAACAGCCATGCTGGCGAGCGACGCGGAAATCGTGCTGAGTAACACGGAGCTCTTTGCTCAGCCTCACTTTGATGAACAGAGTGAAAATAAGCTGCCTGCTCCTGAACCGCCGCTATTGGATTCAGACACTTCGCCACAGGGAAGCAAGACTTCTGACGCAGCTCAGCTGGTGGGCCTGGTATCCAGTGCAGGCATGAATGATGAGGGAGGGACCCAAAGATACTCTGAGGACTTAATCCTTGACGGTGAGCGTGTTGATGTGACTCATTTATCTCCAAAAACACCTGCAAACCAGCGAGAAAATAAGAAAGATCATTCCCAGCGGCATAACCTGGTGGAACAGCTTCCTCTTTCAGAAGAGGCGGTGGTTGGCAGTGAGTATGGTGGGTTAGGACTCAGAGCTTAGCAGGTGTTACCTGAAATCACAGAGGGGTTGAGGTAGGGAGGTCATCGTCTCCAGCTCCCCTGCTCAGGTGGGGCCAGCTGGAACAGGTTGCTCAGGACAATGTCTCCAGGGATGGAGTCTGCAAACTCTGGGCGACTTGTTCCAGTGCTCAGTCGTTATCATGGTGAAAAAGGGGTTCGTTATGTTTAAACAGAGCTTCTGGTATTCCAGACTGCGCCTGTTGCCTCTTCTCCTGGCACTGAGCACCACTGAAAAGAGCCTGGCTCCTTTTGCTTTATACCACCCCTTCAGATACTCACTCGAGCTTCTTTTTCTCCAGGCTGACTGGTTCCAACTCTTTCAGTGTTTTCCTCTGAGGAGAGATGCTCCAGTCCCTTAGTTGTCCTGGTGGCCCTTTGCTGGGTTCTCTCCAGTTTGTCCATCCGTCTCTTGTACCGAGGAGTCCAGAAGTGGACACCAGAATTTGGTCACAAACATGATGAGAGAAGGAGATAAAGCTGTAGACAGAGTTAGAAGGAGCCTTGAGAGGTTGCTCCTCTAGACCTCTACCCTGGTAAAGTCACTTATGTGTCACAACTAATTGATCCAGGGCCTTAAAAATCCCTTGGCCGGAGGTAGTCGCCTCCCTGATCACTCTGTACAAATGCTTTGCAACTCCTGTCACTTGCCAGTTTTCCCCTTGGCTCCTGGTTTCTCTCTTCTGCATCCTTTTTCCTCAGAGTTCTTTGTCCTGGCTGCTTAGACCAGGCCTCAAGGCACGGTTGTATCCCCAAAATATTTCTGCATAGTGACCCTGGTGCAGCCAGCCAGGACGGGAGCTGCTCTAGTAAATATCTTTGCTTGGTCCTTCAATTGAAACTCCCTGTACTTTCTGTGAAATATGGCCAGCTGATGTTTTTCATTTGGTATTTTTTAATCATCCTGTGTCAAAAGGGCCACAGAAATGCTATTTAAAGAATGGTGGGTGTGTTCAGTACTGCTCAAGACAAGAGAAGAGTTCTTGCCACGGAAAAACGTAGAGATTAATGAGTGCCTGGTGGGCTGCTGTGCCGCGCTCTGCTTCTGGAGGATTGTGTGCGGGAGTGTTGGTGGGGAAAGACGTTTTGAGAGGACAAGGGAAGAGAAGAACAGGAAAAAAAAAAAAGGTTAGTTGCTCTGGAGAATCTGGTGGCAGGCACTTCTAGAGGAAACAGATAAATAATGTGGAGTAGGGGGCTGGATCAAATAAGAGGAAGAGGAGGGGGAGTGAGAGTGTAAAGATACTGGAGTTTGTAAGGTCCAAATTTAATGGTCCCGTAGTTGTGCTGTTTTACCAAAGGTAGGTAATGCCAGTGTTACTCCTCGGTGTGAGCTGAAAAAATAGTTGCAAGGAGTATTCCGAGTAGTTCCTAAGATACCTGGAACAGTTTAAGGAGTTTGCACTGTAAAGGAAGAGCATTTTCCTGCGTGTTCCTCCCTCTCTGCTTGTGGCGTTTTACTAACGAGGACAGCCAAGAGAAAGTTTGAAACGATCCTGGGGGCGCATTAACGCTCTCGATTTCTAGCTGTTAATAGATGGAGCTCCTCTGTGGCGTCTGCAAGTTCGAGTAAATATTTGGCATCCCCAGTCGCTCTAAAGTCTAAGAGATCTTTCAGCGTGTCTTTGCGAGAAATCGTGTCCCATATAATTGAAGACCTCAGAGTAAGCGATGCAGAAGAAGAGGTGGCTCATGCAGTGACCGAAGTGGATCAGAAAGAGATTTTCAGAGAGGGTAAGAGGTGCTTTCAGTGTGGCAAGGGAAGGGAGTGCTTTAATTTGATAAACCCCCAGAATTTGTCGTGTGGCTTGGGGAGTAAAATAAGACTTGGTTTTGCGGTGGAAGCTGGAGATATTTTTAGTTCAAGTCGTCAGAGGTGCTGAGCATTTCCAGACGAGCTTTCTAGCTGGTGGGCTTTCTTGTCAGCGTTTGCTTTGTCCCCAGTGACTGCAAATGGAATCAAGATCCCTGGATTTTTGACAGGTCGGTAGTACTGCTCCTCTGCCCGTACGAAAAATGAGTAGCTCTTTCTTGGCAGGCGATAGCTCTGACTAATCAGCCTTCCTGCCTGTATCCATTTTTATTTATTTATTTTTTACTCTATTAATTTGAGCCATCTTGGTCACTACTTTTCTCCTGTACTAACCAGCATCTTTTTCTCTTAAGGCAAGGGCTTGAAGGTTGCCCTCTCTTAAGTACTAAACCTTATCACTAGTTTGTTGGGCCTTAATACCTCCTCGTTCCTGGAAGTCGTACAAGTTGTCTGTTTTCACAAGCACGTGCTCAGTTTTCTCTGAAATCCTTTTGCCTTGGAATAAGAGGGTAAAACCTCTGCAGAGATGCCGAGCGTGGCAGGTGTTACCTAAAGCTTTGGCTGTGTGCGCTCACGAATGCCCGTGTTTTGTTGAATTTTATTTTCCAGGCTCTAATTTAGGAACTTTTAAGTCTTTCTCGTTCCTTCGAGAGTGCCTGGAAATGAGAGAAGACCGTTGCAGCGTGGAAGCTGAACAGTCTGTAGCACCAACAATTTTGTACTAGAATTGTGAACAATACTTGCAGTGCCCATAATTAATTGCTCCCACATACCCATCAGCAAAATTATTGTGGTAATACAGCCTCTGGTTTTAAACAGTTCTTTTAGACTAGTTTGTTAAAGTAGCAGATATTCCACACTTCTAAATCTACCTGTGCTTAAGGTTGACGTCCTGGAACCTTTTGTGATTTTTATTTTTTTTTTTTCCCTGTTCTGGTTTTATTTGGGTGCTTAAATGGGATGTGGCTCTTGAGACTGATGAAAGTCACTTCAGAATTGTTCCAGTTCTGTGAACACCAGCTCAAAGCTTGAGGGCTGGTCAGAAAAGCAAATAAAATGTAAAAATTACTGTGAAAATAGAATGTAAAAATCACTGCGGAAGGAAGAGATGACAAAATGCCTCTGTGGAAACGATTGTGATGCTCACTTTTTGAATACTGCGTGCGGTTCTAACCTCTCCATCTCTAGGTTTAACAGAACTGGAAAAGGTGCAGAGAAAACCAGTTTTATCGTTAAGGATAGTCAAGTATATGGAGCGGGTTCTGTACATTGAATAACTAAAGATAAGTGCTCAGCCTGGAGAAAAAAAGAGAAATATAATTGCTGTCAGAATGAAATAGAAGAAATTTTAAAAGAAAAGCCTTGAGCAGCGTGGAGGAGGTGATTCAGCGAACAAATTGAGCAGCTCCTTAATCTGTCTGTGCAGAAACTAGAGAGGAGCGACCAGCACTGAGAGCTGGCAGGTTATTTCACGCTGCAGGAGGGATCCCTGCTAGTGACAGGGAAAGAAATCAGTAAAAATTCAGACTTAAACATGTCAACAGGGTGAGATATTCCTCTGGTAAGGTCCTGCGTCCCAGCGAGGATCCCGTTGCGTGGGGATTCGCTGGCTTCTGTCTGCCTTAGGTGGTCTTAACATAGAGCTGAGCTTTTGTCTTCTCCCCACAAAGCTATTTCATATTTCACTTAATTTTAGGAAAGGTTTTGCCCTGTGTTGGTGTAGGAAGCCCAATATTCTGCATGGTGAGAATGGCCTTACTGATTTTTGCATCACTTTTTGGCCAAATTTCCCGTCTGCTGGGGCTTGAGGCTCCCAGGACCTTGGCACTTGTACCTTTCAGTGTGAAAACTCCCAGTTGCTGGAGAAGCTGAGAAAAATCCACTTTTACAGCTTCTGGGCTCAGCCAAGATTTCTAAACCCTTCAGCAAGTGACGGTACTATGAGAGTTCCCAGTAAGGTTTCCCCAGATAATTACCTGTGTGGGTTTCTGAGCTCAGTGGTAACAGCCACGTGGGCTGTAGATTTAGTGGGAAAAGGAATACTTAACTACTCTTCAGCAGCTCAAGTTTTTATATTTATTTCAACTCGTGCTGCCTGCTGGAGGCTTGGCCGAGATGGCTAAAACCACTGCTAGACTCTCTCAACTTCTATAGTACAATATCTCTCTTCCAAAATTGTTTATTTGGAAGAACTGAGGAAACGGGGAGCACAATCTGAGCACGAGCTCTGGGTGTTGTTAGGCTGGAAGGAAAAGAATTTGGGCTTTCACCCAGTTGTCAAAAGCGAGGATAGATGTGGAGGTGGCAGATTTGGAGGAGCTCTGCTTAAGGATAAGTGAAATTCCTTGGCTGGGATCTGACATGCACCCTAATTAGGTGGCTGTAGGGCAAACACAGGAAAAAATTTGCATTTTTCAGCTGTAAGTGCTTGGAAGGGAAGTGCATCTGTTGCCCTTATTTAGAGCTTGTGGCTATTGCTGAGTTTACTTATCGGGAGGGAACTTTAGCAGTTGTTAAACTACTGGTGGTAGATTGGGGGTTTTTTTGGGTGGGCAAGACTGACACTAGAATTTCCTATTCTGGCTGCAGAGCATCGTGTGAGTGCTAGATATTCTGAACATTTGGAGAAGAAACGGACCGAACCAGCAGAATCAGAGATAAGTGGGGCACAAGGTGCTGGAGTCGGACCAGAAATGACTTCTTCAGAAGAAAAGGGAATAGCAGAAGGTGGTGTTGAACACCAAGGCTCTCCTGAAGCTGGTGAGGACAACCTCTAAAGCTCTGACGCAGAGAGCTCTTAAGCTGTCTTATTGCTATCAGTGCTGGGAGAGAGACTTATTAACTCTCTTGGCATTCTGGAATCTGGCTTAAATGCTGGGAAAACACCAAACTGATGTTGGCACGTTGAGCTGAAAGCGTTCTGCTCAAGCAGAAAACCAAATTATATTTGCCATACTGCTTAGCAATACGTAACTGTGGAAAGCTTAATTGAAATTTCTAGAATCGGGCAAAGATTGTAAAAATCAAAGACCGTCTGAGTGCGTTGGCAAATCAGGATCTCCAAGTTTACTTTACCTGAATGGCCGGGTCTTCTGTGTTTGATGTGCTTTGGGAAGACACCTTCTGAGAGAAAAAGTTCTTATTAAAGGAAATTAATTTAACAAGAGCTCAGATAAAAATTTCACTCGATTCTCAGGGACTTCTCCACATGATGAAGTGCTATTTTTTTTTTTGTTACCTCTGCATGCCCAGGAGTAGCAGGGGGAGAAGGGGAGGATTCGTTGGCACTTTAGCTCACCCAGCATCGTGTATTGAAACCCTAATCCTTGAGGATAGGAATGTGATAGGTGACGACATTGTCAGGGATGGCAAGCTGGGTTTTATTTGTATGAGTGCTTTGAAATTTGGGCTGTGATACTGGTTTGTGATGTATTTTTTTCCTGCTTTGGAAATCTAGAACGCGAAGGCGCCAGAGGAGCCAGAGCTGGAAGTCTGGGCAGACGTTCTGTTGCTCTTTCCACCACTGAAAAATCTGGGATGAAGCCACTAATGGAAGTCGTGGAACAAGCAGATGAACTAGAAGACCAGGCTATCATGGTAGAATTGGATGGTCCAGAGGAGCTTACTGAGGATGAGGCTGAAGACGCTGAGAGCGAAGGTAAGAAACCCATCACAGTAGTAGCAGAAAGGAGTTTAAGAAATTTTTCAGGACCCTCATCCTGAAACCTAATTCAGAACCTTATATTTTGTATGTGAGGTTGCAGATTTCCCTTCCAGTTAACCAAAAGAGCACGCTGGCTTTCCACAAAGGTGAGAGGAGGTGTCTGTTTCTAGACAGTTTTTCAGATGCTGTTCCAGTCTGCTCTGTTGCCCCAAGGGTGCTTTTAAAGAACATCCACCTCAGACCAACTCCTCTTCCATCAAGGCCACGTTTGAAAGCGCTCCGAGTGTGTTTTAGTGGCATCTTCTGGAACTGGTCTTAAAGCCTTTCCAAGTATGATATACCCCAAAATAAAAAAAAACGGAACTAAGGACACCCTAAAAGAATCTGGTTGCCAGGATTTGGGGTGTCGTGGGGGAATTCAGCTGTAACGAGAGCGTGGATTTGTGCGGTGTGGGAGGCACGAAGAGGGCAGTCACACGCTTTTGCCGTGAGGAGAGCTGTAGGTGTTCTTAGGGTGTCGACAACAGCGTGCCACGTGCTTGTCTCTAACAGCTGTATGAAGAGACGAGAAGATCTAGATGGAGAGATCTCTGCTGACAGGGTGGAATAACGAGAGCAGCACCTTACAGGTCTGATCGCTCAAGGAGAGGAAGAAAAGCTAGAAAATTCTGTGCTCTTGTCATCCTGAAAGCCTCAGCGTAACGAGCCTCTTCCCCTGCATCCTGCCCCCTGTCCTTCCAGCACACAGAAATGCTTCTTCAGGAGAAGTGGCAGCTCACCCAGCCTGGCTTTCTCAGAGAGACTCCTGCCCCTTGGAGTTGGAGAGTTTTAACTCTCAGTAGTACCTGAGGCCTGTAGTAGCTGGGCCCATGTTTTACAACGGGGCAGGTGTCCTGGCTCCTGGTGGGGGGGTGCAAAGCCGACACTGTTACCAGACGTGCTCGATTCTCGAGCTGCCCTGGGCTGGTGAAGGAACCAGCAGGGGAGCAGCCCTCTCTGACCTCTGTGCTCGCCATTTCACTTCTGTTACTGCTGTTTTCTTTCCGGCTCTTGCCTTTTAAGAAGTGAAGAAGCTTGAGAGCAAAGTTAGAGGGTTTAGATTAAGCTTAGAGGAAGCTCATAGGGATAGTTCCCAGCACACCAGAGGAGAGGTGCTGACTATAAGCTGAGCCCATGCTAGAGGGAATTTATGAAAACTGTGAGTATGGGAGATGGTCACAGACTGACCCTTGTAATACGACTTCTCTGCTGGCACCAGACCAGATGTGTGGGAAGCTGGCCGGGCTTCTGTCTGCCACTGCAGAAACTCCAAAGATAGACTTCAGTTCCTCAAGGGCTTTTTTTTTTTTTTTTCCTTAGAGAATTCCAGGAAGCCCCCCCCTTTTGCCCGTGCTGCAGCCCCCAAGCCGCTGCAGCCAACTCCGCGTTCTGCAAAACCTGCTGCTACCAAGTTGACAACTCCACATTCTGCAAAACCTGCTGCCTCCAGGTAAGCAGAAAGCCCCCTTCAGCAGCGGCCTCGTAGAAATGTGACAAGGAGGTGTAAGTTCCAGCAGGAGAGAACCGAGTCCAGCTTTGTTGCTTGCTTTGTGCTTTATCAGCTGTAGCGCGGGAGCAAACTGTCCTGAAGTCTTTAGATCACTCACTGCTTCAGCAATTGAATGAGTTCATCCAGTGAAGGTCAGTCTTCTCCCAGAGCAGATCTGATGCCTCCAAGTCTTTCCAATGTTCATTCTTAGAATACTCTCTTGTGCTGAAGGCCAAAACCGTTTCCTGGTTTTTCAACTGGTAGTTTTCTACCCTGGAGCCCCAGACCCCAGTATGGGATGCAGAGGCCCTTTCTACAACTACCTTAAAGGAGGTTGTAGCAAGGTGGGGATCGATCTGCTGAAGTAACAAGTGATAGGACAAGAGGAAGTGGCCTCAGGTTGCACCAGGGGACGGTTAGGTTAGATATTAGGAAGAATTTTTTTACTGAAAGGGTTCTCAGACATCGGAAGGGGTTGCTCAGGGCAGGGGTGGGCTCCCTGTCCCTGGAGGGATTTAAGAGTTGGGTAGACACAGCGCTGAGGGATGTGGCTCAGTCAAGGACTTGTAAGTGTTGGGCTCATGGTTGGACTCCATGATCTTAAAGGTCTTTTCCAATTTGGGCAACTCTGTCTGATTCCGTAATTAGAAATTACGATAGGTGAAATGACATATTTGGATTGGCTGTAGGAGCCCAAAGCTATGTCCTGTTGCTGTGTGCTGAACATAGAAGCTTGCCTAGAGGCAGAAAGTGAACCTGACCCCCACGTTACTCCAAATTAATTAACATTTTCCTCCTCTTCACTAGAAATTTGGTGAAGCTGTGTGATTCTGTGGGTCCTAGGGAACAGGAGGAATTTTCTAGCCCCGACTCTAGATTTTTGTTTATAGAAGCCACACACAATAAACCCCAATTCTTGTACTGCTGTGAACAGAGGGGATTGATGCTTAGAGAAGGTGCTGGATGATTGCTCTAATGGTGAATAGGAATAGAAAAAGGAGTCTTTGCTGAAGTAGAACTGAATGAATGCAAATATGCTTTGGGATTTTGTGCTGGGATGTTCCATACTGTCCTGTGAACCAAACATTCACATATATTTCACAAATGGATAAAGTGAGGCACAAAAAAAGCAACCAAGGTGACTTAAATCATGTCTGTTAGGGTTTTTTTACTTGTTTTTTTTTTCCTAGTTCACTACGTACTACACCTCTGGGGCTCATGGCTTCTACCTGCCCCTGAGGTTCTGACAGAAAAACATGCCCGTGGCCTGGAGAGAGAATCAAATGATTGACACGCTGCTTCTGTGGGTTTTGCATGTGTCAGTCTGAGATTCTGGGGGTTTTTTGGTCGTTTTCCACTTGCTACTGAGTGAATCCGGGAATTTCACTTCCCTTTGTCACGTTGCAATACTTTTTTGGTTTTTTTTCTTGGAATGGAAGACAGTTGTCATTTCCTTGGGGGAGTTACAGTCTTTAAGACCAAAAAAAAGCCAACTGAACCCACCAAAAAAAACCCCAACCAACCAAACAAAAAAACCACCCCCCCCCCCCCAAAACCCCACAAAGAAACAAACCACTAAATAAAATGTTCATAGCAGTGTAAAATCTACCCTGCAGACCAGACACTCTCCTGTCAGCAGGTGACCTGTGGGTTTTGAAGAACTGGGAGGGAGAAACAATGAGGAGCTCGAGGTAGTTCCTACCCCTTTGAATTCAGCGTCACGTCTGCCCAAACTCAGCCTGGTGTTCTCTGCCTCTCCCTCGTGTTCGTTCGTGTGCTGTGGGGGTTTGCAGCCTCCCCCAGAGGTCTCCCCTGCGGCCACCGCAGGCAAAGGTGGTTCCAAAGAGCTCGAGAGCACCGCGGAAGAAGACTTCTGAGCCTGAAATAGCAAGCAGTTTGATAAAGAAGATATTCAGCCATTATGCAAAGACGCCAGTGTCCAGAGATGCGTTCAGAATTGTTGCAAAATGGTAAGTAGCAACAAACTGCTCCCCTTCCTGCTCCTTTTTAGGCTTTTTTTTTTCCAGTTCTCCCCAGCAGGCCACAAGAGCTTGCCTTTCGCACTTTTGCACGCTCCACAGTCTGATTATTTTTTTTTTTAAGTTTTTTTTCCTTTCCCTCCTCAATCCTCCTTCAGCTCCGAGAGATACTTCAAGCAGCTGAGCAGTGATCTGGAAGCTTACACCAACCATGCGGGGAGGAAGACAGTGGAGATGGCTGACCTGGAAATCCTCATGAGAAGGTAAAGGGAGGATTGTAAATTATTGTGAGCTGGTAGTAGTAAGCCTGTTGTTGCCTGGGTGAGCACTGGCAGGGTTTCCACTGTAAGAGTGATACAAAGCAAGCATGAATAAATGCTATTTTATTTTTTATGAAACTAGCAGACACTGATTTTCCAGGCCAGGGAGCGAAGTGTTGCACTAGAAACCTCACAGTTTGAAAATGCCAATTGCCTCTGAGTTGGGAATGTAAAAACAATCTGCGGAGTAACGAGCTAGTTGCTTCTGCTACAACGTTCTGTGAGTTCCTTTAAGTGGTAAAACGTACCTCATGGCAGGTGGATTGTAATTTAAAAGTCAACGAGCTTATATTTTATCAAGTCATCAGTGGCTCGATCAAGAATGTCACTGCAAGAAAACTTGAAAAACTTTGGTACGAAGTTCGAGTGGAAACATTTTTCACTAACAACTCTGTGTTTTCTTTAACAAAGGCAAAGGTTGGTGACAGACAAGATGCCGCTGCACGTGCTGATAGAGCGTTACCTCCCGCTGGAGTACAGGAAGCTCCTGATTCCAGTCGCTGTGAGTGGAAACAAAGTGATCCCCTGCAAATGAATGTGCCCCTCGGGTGGCGGCGGGCTGAGTGGGCCCCAGCTGCGGGTCGTTTCATTTAACAGCTCGGCGCGGGGGTTTTCCACTGGCGGGCTGAGAAAAGGTCGATGTTCTCTTGAAGCGATGCAGGTTGTGCCGCGGCTCTCGCGCCAGCCTGCTGGATGCTTCAGTTAGCCTGAATTGATGTTACCTTGGGATACTTGTACAGCTTTGATAAATAAAATGTATATTCTGCACGATGCGAGTGCTGCTTATTCTGGTGAGCTGGAAGGCTGCTGCTCAAAACGTTCTTAACAGACGTTCAGCCGCGTTGGTGCTCTTCCTGCTACCTGTTTGTGTGCTCGAAGGAGCAAAGTTGTGTACTGCTTTCCAACAAGAAGCCGGTCCTCGTTTCAGCTCTGCGTTTCTCTAGAGCAAGAGCTTCCAAACTTGGGTCTTGTCCCTCTTTGCAAGTCTGGTCTGCTGTGTCGAGTAAATCATAATCCGTCTGTGACCACGGCTGGTCACGGAAATGGGGAAAATACGCTTTATAGTTACTTTTATGTGTAACTAAAGCACGACCGTTGCAGAGATGAGGTTTTCTGGTGCGCATGTGATAGACTGGGAGAGATTGCCTCAGAGGGAGTTAATGGTATCAGCTTTATGAGGGAAGGTTTTTGGAGGGAATGGGGGGAACCTGCAGAACCAGTTCCAGCCAACTCCAAAATGGACCCGCCACTGGCCAAAGCTGAGACATGGGTGGCATCTTTGCGATGACATGTTTAAAAAAAGGTAAAAAAAGCTGTGCAGCCGCTACGGGAGGGAGGAGTTAAGGACAAAAACACAGGAGAAACAACCCTGTGGCCACTGAAGATACACGCTGGAGAAGAGACTCCTCTGCAGCCTGCGGAGAAGACCACGGGGAGGCCGGTTGTCCCATGGTGGAGCACGGTGGAGCAGATAAGGACCTGTGGCCCCTGGAGGACCCCGCAGCACGGCAGGTGGAGATGCCCCACAGGAAGCTGCAGCCTGTGGAGAGAGGAGTCCATGCAGCAGCAGGTTTGTTGTAGGACCTGTGGGGTCCTCCATGGGAAGGGACCCCACTCCCTGGAAGTGTTCCAGGCCAGGCTGGATGGAGCCTTGAGCAGCCTGACCTAGTGGGAGATGTCCCTGCTGTGGCAGGGGCCCTGGAACGAGATGATCTTTGAGGTCCCTTCCAACCTAAATCATTCTGTGATTGTTTGAGGTGGAGGGGGAAGATGTGAGGAATGAGTGGCAGAGAGTTACGGATTGACTGAAGCTCCTCGTTCCACGTCCCCCCCGCGCTCCTCAGCAGGGAGGAGACAGTTGAGCCTGGGAAGAAGGAGAGGTGAGAGAAGGTCTTTTTAGTTTTGTCTTTGTTTCTCGCTATGCCCCTCTAACTTGCAATTCCAAGCTGGAGCAGTTTGCTCTAGGGGGGGCAGCTCGCTGCAGTTAGACGGGTACTGCCAACACGGTTCACACTTTTGGGGGGCCTGAAGTCCTCGGGGTGAAGCAAAACGAGTGATTCCTGCTCTCCGTAGCCAGCTGCTTTCTCTACATCCCCATGAGGGGCTTTCTTGACAAACTTTGCAGATTTGGTGTTCACCTGCCAACCGCTTTCTTGGTGTTTTAAGTTCCCCGTCTTTTTTTAAGATAGATTGGATTTTGCCGTGTGACACCCCCTCCTTTCAGAAACACTCCACTTAGGATGTTTGGTTTCTAGCTGGACAACGCATCTCCCGTTTCCATCTTATTACAGTTTCTTTCCAGGTAGTTTGCGATTTGCGCTGAAGGTGCTGAGCACCATGTTCTGTATTCAAGGCAGAAATCCCAGAGGCTTTGTCTCTTTGGGTGGTGCTTAAGCCTTTTCAGTTTACAGATGCAATCAGGTGTTGCAAAAAAACGGTGGGGTTTTTAGGAAGGTGACCTGTGATTTCAGCTTTCCTCTTTTCTACTTTTCAAACTACGTTGTGACAAAAAGAATGGGTCTTGTTTGCTCCACTTGGCAATAGCAGAGCTCTTTTCCTACAGGGCTTTTGTTTCGAGAACGCCCGTTCCCCTCCCAGGAGAGGGCTACGTGCTGGAGAGAGAAAAGGAGAATTGAGGCCAGCGGTTGGAAAGGTAGTTACCCAAACCTGTATGGTGTCTTCCTTGAAGCGAGAGACGGATTTCAGCATTTCTGAGCTTGCCTTGCTTTCCCAGCTTAGAATTTGCTTAATCCTACACCAAGGTAAAAATCTCCTGGGGGACAGCAAACCTGAACTTGTCTTTTGTGTGCGCCCTGACTGTGCTGATGGCATCTTATTTTGCAAATGTGTCTTGGAAACCTTCCTTTGCTGAGCCAAGGAACCACTGGGTTCAAGGGCTAAAGCAGCCACCTTGCAGCCTGGAGTTTGACGGCGGCTTCCCAGGTTCTAGAAACAGCTACTGGGGCTGGTTTGTCACCAAGCCAAGAGCCCAACATCCCAGAGCCGTGGTGGGGACCAGTAAGCCTGGCAGAGCTGAAACAACTCTGCAGAGGCTGCAAAATGGTTTGAGAGCGCTTTGCTGCTCACGCTGAAAGTGCTTCTGGTAGTTCCAGCTAGCCCGTCCTCTCCGCTCTGCGTTACTGGGTGTATTTGTGTGCAAGGGAAGAAGTATTTAGTGCAGCAACCGGCTTCCAGCGTGGGTATCCAAGCCTGGAGATGAACCAGTCCTTTTATTCTTAATCCTGGCAGCCTCCTTACTCTCTGTTCAGAAACAACTCGGTCACTGTGACGCTGTGGCAGTCAGAGTATTTACTTATCTGCGTGTTGTGACCCCTCCCCCTTGTTACAGAACTGCGTTTCCCCCTTGTCAATTCTGTGCCCACGCCGGACAGAATTTATCTTTATGGGCCTCTTGGTGTTCTCAGTGCACAGCACCAGACTTTTTTTTTTTTTTTCCTCTGCAGTAACTCCCTCTCACTTTTTGGTGGAGCTATTCCTCAGATTTACCCCTTTATATCTGCAGCTGCCGGTCCTGTTCGCTCTCCCCGCTCCTCAGAACCAACCTCTGAGGACGGGCAGGATTTTACTGCTATTTTGGGAGAGCTGAGGAGTGTCAAGACGTGAGACTTCAGGAGCTGAAGGGCCTCACTGGTACAACCAACCTTCTCTACTGGCTCCCTGCCCCATCCAAGTCCTTCAGGTTGGGAGCTGACACTGTGCAGTGTTCTGTGGAGCAGGGCCCAGCCAGATTTTTGGCATTTACTGCATCCTTGTCTACTCTCCCCATCAGCCCCTTCCCTCCAGACTTAGGTTAAATCTCTCAGCTTGTCCTTCAGCTGTCCCAGATACTCCTGCTGCTCCCTGACATGCTGGCTCCTGAGCTTGGCCACGAAGGGTTCGGGGTTCCCCTCCTCATCCCGTAAGAGATTACGGGTGTGTTAGCACTGAACACATGTTCTGCTCTGGATGGGAGCTTCCCCCTCAACGTGAATTAAAATAGCTCGTCTCGTCTAGAAATGGAATTTCCATTTAAAATTGGAAATAAAAAGACTGTGGGAGAAGGGTCACGGAAAAGGCAGGAGCTTGCATGGCTGTTGCCTGCAGAGGGCCTCCAGGTGTTAGAGCTTTGTTAGTCTGATAAACCTAATTACTGTGAAAGAAACTAGATTAATCCCTAAACTAGCTTAAGCTGAATCAAAAGGAAAACTCGAGTAACATCAGCTTACTTCTTCGAATAAGGATCTGTGGTTGATGAGGCTGTCAGCGTCGTCCAGCTTGTACTTGCGTCAACTAATTCTTGGATTGACTCTTTCCTTTTCAGGGGAAAAGCTTCCCTCAGGGCCGCACTGTACGGAGACAGGGAACACAGACACAAGTGTTCGTGTGTGTGTGTGTGTGTGTGTGCGTCCCTCCGGTGCCAGCACGGATCGACTGCCGGCACGGCTGGCACTGGTTTGAGCTGCCAGAGCGTGTGGGTAGTCCATGGGCTGGATCTTCCCAGCTGCACTACTCAAAACCTGCAGCATTCACATTATTCCAAATCTAATGCTGAGGTTAACAGGAAGCAGGAATTGATAAGAGAGCAAAGCCTCATCTCCCAGCTGCACCGTGGAGCGGCGTATCACCACGTCTGACGCGTGCCAGGCGTGGGCAGAGCCCGGTGGGCAACCGTCGGCCTCTTGCCTGAACTGCACGCCGGTCCGGAATCCGCTGCCGGGGCTGTCGCAGGCAGCCAGCGACTTCTGCGGGTTGGAAATGAGCTGCTTCTGGCCATGATACTGTTCTTCACCCACCTGTGACAGAGGGAAGGTCCGCAGGTCGGTGACCGCACCTTGGCTCCCCTTCAAGGGGGAAGCAAAACTGCATAAAGGACCACGCTTGCTTCTAAAGCAACTTTGACCTTGAGCGGCTTTTAGGGATTTTCAAATAATTAAGTAAGTGCCACAGTGGCTTCTTGTTGGACAACTTGCAAGTGGAACGTACAGGACTCCCTTCTGAGTGTTTGCTTTTATTGTCATGAGAAAGTGCAGCTTCCCAGGGAACAGAAGGGTGGTTGGATGTGATGATCTTAGAGGCGCTGGGTTTCCTACATTCCCAGTGAGTGCGTTGTAGAACGAGCTCAGGACGTGGTTTGATCAACAGTCGCGTGTTCTCGTAGAGGGTGTAAGACCATTCCATGGCAGCGGCGTTGCCGTACTTCTGGAGGTAGCCAAGGAAGAACTCGGGGAGACTGGATCGCTTCCCTGCCTGCAGAAAACAAGTAGCTCCTGTAAGCAGCAGAACCAAATCAGCGTTAGGTTAATGAGTGGACTCAATGATCTTAAGGTTTTTTTTCCAATCTGGGCAATTTCACACTTTGGCTCAGAGGTGAATTCCCTTTC
>NW_009703027.1:76184-89256 GCF_000703405.1 Apaloderma vittatum | reverse complement strand
AGAAGCCCCGTTTGACCCAGACATGCACTCGGTTATCACGATTTTAGCAGCCGGTGCGTGATAACGCACACAGCTTCAGTCCTTTTTTTTTTTCTTTTATATTTTTTAATTGCCTGTGACAAGGTTCGCTGAAAACAAGGGCTGGGGATTAAAACCGGTGTTTGAGCTGTAATGACTGAGTCTGGATCAGAGAAGAGTTTTGTGGTAAAATCGTAGAATTGTAAAGGTGGGAAAGGACCTTTGAGATCAAGTCCAACCTACAGCCCTACAGCACCCTAACACTGTCTCCTGAAGTGCCACATCCAGGTGTTTTTAAACACATCCAGGGATGGTGACGCAAAATGGCAACCCATTCCAGTGCTTCGCCACCCTTTCGGTGAAGAAGTTTTTCCTAATATCTAAACTTCCCCTGGTGCAACTTGTACCCGTTCCCTCTTGTCCTGTCACTATTCACTGGGGAGAAGAGGCCAACACCTGTCTCACTACAGCTGCCTTTCCGGGAGTTGTAGAGAGCGATAAGGTCTCCCCTCAGCCTCCTCTTCTCCAGGCTGAACAGCCTCGGCTCCCTAAGCCTCTCTTCATAATTCTTCCCCTCTAGTGTCCTAATCAGTCTGGTTGCCCTTCTCTGTACCTTCTCCAGCACCTCAATGTCCTTCCTGTACTGTGGAGCCCAGCACTGCTCACAGCACTCAAGGTGTGGCCTCACCAGTGCCCAGTACAGGGGGACAGGGAACGCGGGTGAGGGTGTGTTTGGAAGGAACCACTCATGGCCTGAAAAGTCAGGGGAATGGGAGGAAAAAGGATGCTGAAAGGGAGAACGGGCCAATCCCAGCTCCTCTGGGTGGGAAACTGCGAGAGCGGAGAGGAGGCTGCAAGGCAGCCACAGCTGCAGAAGGACTTGGGAAGGGGAGAACAAGCGTTTCAGGTGTGGGTGACGAGAGGGCTGCATGTGGATGTAATGAGATGCATGGAAAGAGTAAGAGGCAATAGGAGACTAAGGATGCAAAACAGTGAAAGCAGTAGAGAAGGCGTAAAATTAGAGAAAGATGAGAAGAAGGGACCTGCAACTTGATGATTGTGAATTTTCTCAGCTGAAAATGTAGAGTTCTCCCTCCCGTGTTTCCAAGTTTCATTAGCTTCAGGACACTGAGAGGTGATTTGTCATGAGCCTGTGACTATAGGCTGTGTGCTGTGGTTGGTGAGAAAAGGTGCTGAGCAGAGATGCAGCCTCTTCCAGGGAAGTCGGTTCTTTTTTTCCGCTCTGTGGTATGTAGGAGTGAGAGTATTAATAGTCCACTGTAACACTCGGCAGGATTCATGGCACAGGGTAGTTTTAAGGTGGAGTTTGAGGGTAGCTAGCACAGAGTGTAGAACAGGAATGCGTCTTAAATCTTGCAAATGGGTGGTGGAGGTAGACCTGTGTGTGTGGAGGGAGGGTGTCTAAGCAATTGTGAGTGCTGAACTCTAATAAGTGAGGTGGGGATAGTCTCTGAAGTCTTGGGAAATGAAGAGGAGCGGTTTCAAGCTGCCGTTGTAAAAAAAGAGGAGCTGACAGATGGAAGCATCATGGGTGGTATGTTAACGTAATGAGCTGGAAAAAAGCACTTTTCGGTGGTGTTCTGGTGGAGGTTAGCAGAGTGAGACTGTGCTCCTTGAGGACAGAGGAAAGCATGTTGCAGCAATCAAAATACAAGCTGACACGGCCATGGGGGGGGAGGTTAGCCGTTTTGGAAGCTTGTAAAAGACATATGGAGCCGTTAAAGCTTGAAGACCAAGAGGGTGATCTACACTGAAGATGGTACACAGGTTATGGATAAAGATTAAGGAAGCAGGTACAAAGTATGTGGTCTCCTGGCAAGGTGCAGTAGCATTCTGGACAGATTAACCCCATCAACTCCTTTTCAGAACTGCATTTGCTGGAAGTGATGCAGTTTTGCTATTCTGTTGTTTCCTAGGCATAGTGTTTGTATTTTGTCCATTCTTCAGTAGTCTCTTAAAAATCCGATTAAATTCCATGGAGGCCTTGTGGTTGTTGGCAAAGCCTCTTATGTATTATTTCAGCTGATATGAAAAATAAGATTTTGGACTAATATACTCATCCAACAATCTCCTTCTTGTTTTAAAAACTGTGTTGAAAGATTTTAACGTAATTATGACTCTTGTTTTAGAAATATTTATGGTTGTATCTTCTTAATGAATGGGGAAAAGAGTAAGTTTTCTCAGCTAGAGAATTAACTGGGTGATAGAAGTGCTGATGTCATTTTGCCCATTAACAATGTGAACTTTTTAAAGGTGAGTACTCTAGTAGATGCAGTAAGAAAAGGTTGTGAAGATGTCATTATACGGGGGGGGGGGAAAAGAAGTCGTGATTGTAGCAAGAATAATTTTCAGTAAGAAACCTCAGGCAGATCTATTAATACGCATTAACTTACAGATTAATACCTGTGATCAGAATCTGAACCGATGCTGTGAAATAATAGAATTGAACTCTGATATTCAAAAGCAGCTCTTCACGATCCTCAATGAAACATCTCGAGAAGGTAAATTAGTGCCCTATCTTATTACTAACACATTTCACATGTGCTATCTTTTCAAGCTCTAGCTCTTACTGTAAGTGGTCTTATAATTTCTTTATGTGGGCATTATGCAGGTGTGGAAACCATAAAAACTCGTCTCCTGCCGTGGCTAGGGAATTGTTCTTCTTGTGCGACTTCCGAAAAGCTCTTTGAAACCAACCTTTCTCTCATTCAGGTATGTAGGAAATTTTATTCTAATGGAATAGAACAATATGAATTTATACCTGCAGGAGAGCTTTAAGGACTTTCTGTTAATAATAGGCCCCCTCCCTGATTTTGCCTAATGAAATATGTCTAATGAAATATGTCCTTATGGAGACAACTGTGGAGAGAGCGGTGCTACTTCTGTCTCTCTCTCATTTTACATTTCTTTTGAAAGGAAAATCAAAGAGGTCGTTAAAGTTACTTTGAGCCTTCTAGGGCTTATGGTGTTTCACAATGAGTGACAATATGGAGCAGTTTGCTTTGTAAGAGAAGCCGTGTTCTTGTACTGCTTTCCCTTTCTAGGTGGAGAATTATGCTACTCTTAGATTTGTAAAGACATCATAGAAGTATTTATTCCATATCTCTATTAATGAAAAGCTGAAGGTGTGTATAGACTTTATGCACATATCTGTGAATTCCTTTCATTTTTCTGAAGAAAAAAAAATATCTTTGTTTAGTATTTGAGCATCATAATATCACCAGAAGGGAGGAAAAAAGTGCTCATGTCCATAATAATAGCACCACATACCTGACTTGGTGTTTGGAGTTAGTATGTATTTGATATTTACCAAAAGGGTTGTAGTACTAACAGCTTGGCAGAAAAGATAGAGCTGCTTCCAGAGCTGCTGCTTTGGAAGAAAAGAATGTTGGTTAATGCAGACTAAGGGAAAACACTGAAGGTCTCAAGATTTGACAGTGATATCTCCATGTTCTCTGACTTTTTACACCTCCTCTGTCAAAATCTTTCACAATCAAAATAAGGAAAATGAAAAGTGATAGCCCTTAAGAGTCAGGTTCTAGTGTATTATGGGAGTGTAGGGTTCCACCAAAAAAAAAAACAAAAAAAAAGAATAACAATCTTATTAAATGACAATACATCTGTTACACCAATTATGGGTTTGTCGTTGCATGTGACATTCAGAGTTTAATGAGAAGCCTGCTGCACATTTAATTCTGGTAGTATCGGGTAAATCTCTCTATTGTTAAAGACAAGGCTGCATGTGTAGTAATGTGGTTTCTAGAATGACCTCCTCTGTTCCAATAATGTTTTCTGTTACTTTGTGTACATGAATTCCCCAAAACTTTGCTTGAGTTAATGATACAGTCGGTCAGAAGAGGACTGGAAAAAACCCAAACAACAACATGTCTGCAAGAACGCTTTGTTCAGATGATGTGCATACAGGTAGTAAATATGCATGTGCAGACCTCCCGTGCTCTCTGTCATGAGGTGTAAAGGAAGAGAATATTTTTCGTAATATAATTGAATCTTTGTGTTCTTTGCCTGAGAGATATTGCTTATGTTTCTAGAAGGTATGCAATTTCTTCAGTTTTCAGTTGCTTTAGAAACGGTCCTTACTGAAGTGTTTAGAAATGTACGTGCTGATAATGCTGTACTACAATGCTGAACAATTCTGTGAGGAAGAACATTCAAATGTCATGATTTTGTGTTTTGTTGTAGGATTCAATTGAGAAAGAGAGGCAGCTCAGAGACCTGGCCAGCGATCAGAGTTTTCAACTGCAAGAGCTGCAGGAACAGCTGGCTTCAACTCGTCTACAGCTCAGCCATGTACAACAAGAGTAGGGGAATTAACTGGGTTTCTTTTTGGGTTTTGTGTTATTCAACAAGCCGTATTTTTCCTTTTGACATCTAAATACTGATGGAGACTTGTATAATGTTTCATTTCTGGCTTAAAATCAGAGCTTCAAAGTGCATCCAGGCTTTGGATTGTCCAAAGTGGGGTACAAATAATACAGTCATATCTGCATCTATAAATTGACTTCCTAGGTTTTGCTTCTGGCATAGGAGTTGGAAAACATGCCAGCATTCTAAATAAAAGGGTTTTGTACAGTGCATGACCTGTCAATGAACTGTTCTGTGCTGAGCAAACCTTAATAAAAATCAATGGAGTAGCTATAGTGCAACCCTTACGACATATTGTAGGCCCTTCAGTAATTAGTTATGGCATGTAATTGGCATGTGAACGTCTAAGAAGATCAAAACCGCTGGGTTAAGACAGAGGAAGAAAGAGAGAAAGATTCTCGAATAAGTGACAAGGACTGAACAGTTTTTGTCCAGTTGCATGAAACACGTTTTGTGGAGTACTGCAATCTCAAAATGGCTTAATTGCTTCAGAAACAAATTTGTGCAGTTAGTGCCAGTTCCAGGGCCATTTCAGAGGCAACTCGAAGTGATAGACGCTTTCTCATGTGTTCTGTTAGCCTGAGAACAATGAATGTTCATGGTCCTTGGGTCAGCACAATAAGTGATGTAACTTAATGCTCTTACTAAGTGTTTCCAAGCATATAAAATTCTCAGAATAGCTGGATTAAAGAAGTTCAACAGAATGTTTCATCCTGTATCCTAATCTTGCAGATGTCTCCTGCTTTCATAGAACTGTAGAATCACGGAAAGATTTGTGTTGGAAGGGACCATCAAAGAATCAACCCCTCTGCTGTTGAGAGGGACATCTTCCACTGGATGACGTAGCTCAAAGATCAAATCAACCTGGCCTTGAATGCTTCAAGGGATGGGGCACACACAACTTCTGGGCAACTTGTTCCAATGTCTCACCACCCTCATCATAAAGAATTTCTTCTTTATATCCAATCTAAATGTTCTCTCCTTGAGTTTAAAATCATTACCCCTTGTCCTATAACTAGGATGGGGGTAAAAAATAACATCACTATCTTTCTTATAAGCACCCTTTAAGTATTGAAAGGCTGCAGTAAGGTCTCACTAAAGCCTTCTCTTCTCCAAGCTGAACAATTCCAATTTTCTCAGCCTTTCTTCATATCTTTCTTGCGCTTGGCACTCCAGAGCAGCACTCCAGGTGGGGTCTCATGGAAGGGGAGCAGAGGAGGAGAATCACCTCCATCGACCGGCTGGCTGTACTTCTTTTTATGGAGCCCAGTTGGCTTTTTTGGCTGTGAACACACATTGCCAGTTCACTTCTAGTTTTTCATCTACCACCATCTCCAAGTCCTTCTCCACAGGGCTGCTCTTAATCTGTTTTTTTTTTTTTTTTCCTCTAGTCTGTACTGATACTACTGATTACCCTGACCCAGGTGCATCACCTTGCACTTGGCCTAGTTGAACTTAAGGAGATTCACATGGACTAGCTCCTCAAGTGTGTCAAAGTCCCTCTGAATGGCATCCCTCAGATGTATCAGCTTGCTGAGGGTGCACTTAAACCTGCTGTCAGTGTCCTTAATAAAGATACTGATCAGTACCACTCCCGGTACAGACCCATGACGGAAGCCACTTGTCACTGATCTCTGTTTGGACATTGAGGTGTTGATTCCAACCCTTTGGATACAGCCATCCAGCCAATTCCTTGTCCTTCCATCAAATCCATGTCTTCAATTTAGAGACAAGGATGTTGTGTCAAAAGGCCTTGCAGAAGGCAAGAGAGATTACATCACTTGTCCTTCCCTTATTCACCAGCACATATTAACATGTTATGTCTCATCTTGGATGAATGTGGGCATTCTAATTTTTTACTTTTAAAGAAATCTCTTGAGTTGACTCTGAGGAAGTTAAAGATCAATGCATCCCCCTGAAAAGAAGATAAGATGGCAAAAATGTCTTTGATCTTGCAGCACACATTAGGTATCAAAAGTAACAAGATGGGACAGAGGACCCCACAATGATTGGAAGACAAGAAAGGTTTTTGTTCTTGACACTTCAACTAGTTTGCCAGAATTAGGTATTCTTGCAAAATAATTCCAGCCTTGAAGGTTTAATAAGTAAAGGAGTTATTTTCTGTTGATGTTTCTAACTATAGTGAAGAATTATGGGAGATTAGTGGATCTTATTGATGTATATAACTGAAGGAAGGGTGTAAAGAAGACAGAGCCAGGTGACTTCCAGTGGTGCCCAGTGACAGGACCAGAGGCAGTGAGAATAGACTGAAACACAGGAGGTTCTCCCTGAATGTCAGGAAACCCCTTTTTTTCTGTGAGGATGATTGATCCGTGGCACAAGTTGCCCAGGGAGGTGGTGGAGTCTTCATCCTTATTGATAGTCAGAAGCTAGCTGGACATTGTCCTGGGCAACTGGCTCTGGGTGGCCCTGCTTGAGTAGGGGCATTGGACCAGATGACCTCCAGAGGTCCCTTCCAGCCTCAAACATTTTTTGGTTTGGGCATATATAAATGTTGATTTAGTGGTGACAAGTTTCATCCTATGCTTCTCTGTGGACAGAAAGAAATTATCTGATGAGCTGAAGAAAAGTGTTGGATGCTCAAGGTGGCAGTACAAGGATAGTCACTAATACAGATTGAACATGTGACAGTTTGTAGTACAAGAAAAAGTAGTTTTGGGCTACCTCTTGAAAGAAGTGGGAAATCAGTGGTAAAGCTTTTGTACAATTTTGTGGGCTACATTTCTCTTTGTGGTCAGGTCAGAGAACTATTGGCTGTGGTAGAAGTCTGGAAGGCGAAGGGTTGGGAAGAGGTAATTCAAGCAGAGATGAAGTAATGTGTGAAAGTTTCAGAACTGATCCCTTTGAGGTGATGCAGTGCGGAGTTGTGATTGGGTAGCTGTTGGTGGGCAGGGGACAGGTGTGGGAGAAAGAAAATTCATGTTCCAAGATACCCCACCTACGGACAGTGAAGTAATTCCGAGCACTGGTAGTTGGTGAAGTTGATGGAGAGATTGGAATTGAGCCTTAATGAAAAATAATAGTTCATTGGAAAATAATTTTGTTATTGCATAGTCAGATAAGACTTTTTATAAGCTATTTGTTTGCTGGTAGACTGCTCAAAGCCTACTGAGATTGTTTTCATATGTTGAATTGTTATGGACTTGTTATGCTTAAACAGTTGGTTTGTCATATTAAATGCTCTGAAAGAATCTCTACCTTTACCATGAAAGTTGTTAATTTTTGCATTCTGGCAAAAACTCAGTTGGCTCTTGAAAACACAAAGACCAAACCAGCCACTACTCTTTTGGCAGTGGGAGATGAAATTATTCAGCTAAGAGCAGCATAAGAAAAATTGAATCTTGAGGTATTTGTGGCAGAAAGCATCCAGAGACAGTCTGTCATTTGCCTGAGTGGGTTCTGTTTATGCTATAGTGTCCCATGGTATAGCAAAAAATAGGTCTAGTTCCTTAATATCCTGTGGCTTTGTTTCTTGCTGTTGTAGGAAGAATCATAGAACAATTCAGGTTTGAAAAGACCCTTGGGATCATCGAGTCCAACCATTAACCCTACACTACAAGGTCACTCCTGAACCATATCACACAACACCTCATCTAAATGACACTTGAACACATCCAGGGATGGCGACTCAACCACCTCCCCAGGCAGTCTATTCCAGTGTCTGACCACTCTTTCTGTGAAGAATTTCTTCCTAATGTCCAGCCTAAACTTGCCCTGTTGCAACTTGCAACCATTCCCCCTGAGAAAGTGAATTAGCATAAGCAGGTCCATGTGAGAAGAACCCTTATGCCTGAGCTTCTATCCTTTTTTTTTTTCCTTTTTTTTCCCCCCTTTAGGATAGAAGGATTACTTTGAAGCTAACACCTTGATAGCATTTGTATCTTGTAGATGAAGTCAAATAGAGAACCATATTCTGAATGTAGCTGGGAACTATTGCTCACAATTTGCTATGATGCTCTTTGGAAGTAGTGTGTGTGAAATAAAAGACACTTCAGTCTGTCTATCTTTATACACCTTTGTCTTTTAGCTTTGTGATCTCTCAGCAGTGAGAAAAAGACCATAAATAATTGCTTTAAAATTGCTTTAAAACAATAGCTGCAGCTTTTCCTAACCTGGCCAGAAGGACAGTCTTTCCTCTTCACACATGTGTTGGCATTATGACCTCTGGTCCTCTTAGTCAGCCTGCACCTTAACGTGCCAGGACAGGAAGCTTGGCAGTTGATAGGTGTTACACCTTTTGTTCGTTCAGATCCTCAAAAATCTCACCAGGGTCCTTCAGTAAAGAAAAACAGGCTTAATACCTCCAAAATTAGTAAGCAGCACCCATTTTTCTTTTATTATTTGTTTTTTCTTTTGCAAAGAGGAAAACAATAGTAATCGAGAGGTGGCGTCCCTGCCCATGACAGGGAGGTTGGACTAGGTGATCTCTAAGGTCCCTTCCAGCCTAGGCCATTCTATGATGATGACGAATACTTGTGTTGGGAGGGAAAGCAGGAATGTTGGGATACTTTCTAACCTTAAGTAAGAGTAAATGACAGAACAGAAACTTTCTTAACTGTTTGTCTGTCAGTGTTTAAGAAACACTGCTTCTCTTGGGGAGAGCAGGAGAGGAATCATTAGCTTTTGGTATTACTTTGGGAATGTCATTGGTGGTATCCTTTGACTGACTGGTATATTCTAGCAAAGAACCCAAGGACGTGATAGAAGAAAATGCTTAGAGTCTTAAACTGCAGGAAAGAAAACTGAGCTGGTTTAGTTAACATCTTATGTGTGAGAAAGGAGCCAATTTCTTTCTTAGGCCTCAATCTGAGGAGACCAAATGTTAACCAGTGATCTCTCCTGTAACCTAAAGTACAGTGTATTCAGTCTCCTGCCACAGCACACTTTTATGTTTTAAAGTGCAATTAAGATTATGCTTTTTAAAAACTCTTGATTTCCCTGTATTTCAGAATAAGGAGCTTGTTCAATTTTTCTCCTCTTTTTTCTGTTCTTTTTGTTTGATAATGAGGATTAATTGATGGATGGTTTGCATTGGTAGAATTATGTCTTGTGACTGACTTTACTCTGTGTGATTAAGTCTGAAGACTTCCTGTGCTCAAGAGAAAGACACTTTGAGGAAGTTAGATCGTCTGAATGACTATGAGCAGCAGATTCAGATACTGCGGGATGAAATTTCTATCCTGGATGCCCGAAATTCTGTTCTTCAGAGCAGGTAGAGGTATTATTCAGAGAAGTCACTGAATCAGAGAAATTGTTTGTGTTGGATACCATGAATTCCCTCCTCAATTGATACTAAAGTATAAACAAAAGCTAAGCTTTTATAATTACTTTGATACTGTATCACCGCAGAGCAGAACTTGTATTCTCAGTTGTTTGACTTTACAGCTCTCCAGTGGCACTAAAGAAGAACAAATCTTCAAAGTATTACTAGTTAAAAGTGTACTTCCTCATCACAAAATGCTTGGCTGTACACAAAGTGCTGTACACAAAATGCTTGGCTGTAATTTGAAGAATTACTTTAATTTTATTGCTCAGGCTCCAGTCCATAAAATATATTGACACAAATGCCTTCACATTAGACTAACCAGCTGTGGCTTTACTTCTTTAATTATGTTGGCTCAAAATCTCAGCTTACCCCGGTAATAATTAAAGCGACACAAAACCGTGCGCTAGGCAAAAGTGTCAGAGAATGGAGAAATGACCTCACGCTTCTTGACGTGTCTCTCGTAGGCTTGCACGGAGCCGCTCTCCTTCCCCGAGGCGCACTGAGATCAAGTCACTTAGTTCATTTCCCCTGAGGAGCAGCTCTCCTGGCCGAGCCAAGCGTACGAATGCTTCGCGTCGCGCCTGCCTGGTAGCTCGCTTCAGTAACATCTATGCTGAAGAGCGTTTGGATGCAGAGAACCTTTTGAGTACATACATCAGCGACCTTGAGAAGGTGCAGAGGATAATATACATTGCAGCTGTGGTAAGAAAAAGATAATATTCCATGTTTTATGGTTCAGAAGTGTTTTATAAAATATTGTGACTGGATTGGATTAAATTGTATGTAAATCAGCATTTCTGTGAAGTATGGAGAAGAAAACCTCTTTTCTTTATTCCCTTTTGGTTTTCCTTTCTTTCCCTCACACTTTTACACTGAACTCTCAATTTAATATCTTTTTCTGACTGTCCTGTCCCAGCATTTGAACAGGGTCAGTGATCTGCATACAGCACCTGTGCTAAAAGGAGTGCATAAGAGACCAAATGGTTCTGAAAGGTAGATGATTCTTGCACAAAACAATACAACCTCGTTTGTTTCAATTGTACTACATGTTGGAACACTGGAAGTCCTTCCGTATCATGCTTCCCTCTTGCCTGTAGCAGTGTGCAAAGTGTTCTCATTTTATAGGGTCCATTGAAATTGCCTAGATCCCTTACCTTTATTTGAGCTCAGTGTGAAGAAGTTTATTTTCATTTTTCTGTACTTAATCTTTTCTGTAAAATTGATGTAGTACATACCTGTGTCAGAGAGGCAATGTGTCTCTCGACGTGTTTGATCCCAAGCACATTTAACTTCCTGAAGTTTTTTTTCTCACAACTGTCATTCAGTTTACAAACTCCAATTCCACCTTTCCTCTCGACAGACAAGAGGTGCGCCTGTCTGACATGTTAGGCTGTGACATGTAAAATGCTATTGCTGAATTCTGCTCTTGATATCTTTGAATGTGATTCTGTTGATTGTGGGTGTGTGATGAAACACTACATAAAAATAGAAGGTTAGGTGGGAAACTTTTCAGTCCTGTCTTCTGCAAATAAATCGCACTCGATTTAATCACAGAAGTCCTCCCAGATGAGTGCTTTTAGCTTTTGCTTTTACAGAAGGGTTTTATATTCCTTCTTACAATGATGATACTGGGCTAAGTTTATCCTCTCAGATAACTAGATGCTCTTTATGTTTGCAGGAGTCCTTTCGTGCAGCGAAGATGGCCTACAGGAAGTTCAGAATACGTGTAAGAGAGACTCTGTCTCTAGGTCACTCGGGGCCTGAGTCACTTGAAGACACTGTCCTGGATTATATTGTTCGCCATGACGATCTATATGATGTTCAAGCCAGTGTCAATGTGAGTCACAATGTTCATCTATTTCAGTAGCTGATAAGTTCAGACTGCATACTGGAAGGGCTTTGCAACCTGAAGAAGGGGGAGGGGTTAAAAAAAGAGTAAATCGTGTGGATTTTATGTCTTATAGCAGTTTATTTTCCAAAATAATAGTGTGGTATTACTCAGTAATCACTTGTTTTATTTGCCTGTGGCTACAATGTATCTGTCTGCCAGAATAATATTTTCAGCAAGATACAATGTAATTGTTTTAATCAACTGTAATAATTGTAATGGAAATTTAATATTAAATATTAATATTTTTCTTAAATTCTGTGCTCTACTGAAAAAACTGCATCTCCCTCTAAGATTGATGACAGTGATGCAGCTCGTACTTTATTTCTAAAATAACAGCACATTCTTTCTGAAGTTACTGCTTTCAGGAATAGCCTAAGAGAACATTGCAGGGAACTTCTGATACTTCAAATGTAGAAAGCTGAGAGGCTTATTTAGGAGGAATTTCCACACTTGTCTGTGAATAACAGTTAGCGAGCTTCCATTGTGTTTATTTTCAGGAAGTAATTCGCTCCATGAACATCAACCCAAAAATTTCATTTCCACCACAAATTGATTTCATTGTGATCAGCACTTTGATTCGAGAGTTGTGCCTTGTGGCCTTTTCAATGCAGACACTAGTTCCTCCTCTTGATATTGCCTTTGGTACTGACGGAGAACTTTTCAGTGAAATGAGGTAAGAACTCTTTTTGTTTTCAGTCACATTCTTGCTATTAAAAAAATCATGAGGTTATACAGTCTACTTCTTTAGTAATTAATATAAAAGTTTAGGATTGCTACGCATTACATGGGGCAAATATTGCTGGTCTGCAGTGAATTTGGTCTTTAAGGTTTATGATAGTGTGTAAATGCCAGCATGTGGACTACTGTTAACATCTCTCTTTAACGAACAGCAGAGCAATTTTCTGCATAAACTACAGTCTCTAGAGCATATTTAATTTATCCTTTAAGAGGAAAATTATCATCAGCCTTTCTTTCCCTGTTAAGTCTCTGTCTGCCTCTAGGGTTTAGAAAATGTACATCTCTGTTCCTCCCTTATGGCCCATTTTGTAAAAGTCAAGCTGGCAGTTGGTGTCTGATAGCAGGATCACCAACGTGTGTGCTGTGACTTCCAGGCTGTGGCTTCTGTGTGCTTAATACACTTCCATCTCTTCTGGTTAAGTGCTGAACAAAAAGGAAAATGCCTTTTAAAAATGGGAGTTTTGTTTAAGAAATGAACACCATAACATAGTTTTTTCTTTTTTTCTGTAGAGTCAGGACTGGTTGCTCTGTTAGCTGGCAGGGAACTATAGGGTACTTCCATGCCTTCAAGAAAACTAGTGGGACTGATAGCTCAGGAAAAGTGCTCTCAAAAGCAAGAAAACCACAGCAATAAGGAGGTTGCTAATAATAATTTAAAATAGAGCAGAACCAAGATGGGGAAGAGCTTACGAATCCAAGGAGAGAAGTAGAGAAGACCAAAGTAGCCCTTCAGC
>NW_009703027.1:42678-76171 GCF_000703405.1 Apaloderma vittatum | reverse complement strand
TCACGCGTGACTACTTAATCATAGAATGGCCTAGGTTGGCAGGTACCTTAGAGATCATCTAATCCAACCTCCTCGCCTCCTCTCAACTAGACCAGGTTACTCAAGGCCTCATCCAACCTGGCCTTGAACACCTCAAGGGAGGGGGCATCCACAACTTCTCTGGACAATTCATTCCAGAGTCTTACCATCCTTGTACTGAAGAATTTTTTCCTAAGATCCAATCTAAATCTGTTTTCCTTTAACTTAAATCCATTTCCCCTTGTCCTATTGGTGGACACTTTTTACAAAAGTCCCTCCCCAGTCTTCCTGTAGGTTCTTTTCAGGTCCCCCTGGAGTCTTCTCTTTTCAAGGCTAAACAATCCCACTTCCCTCAGCCTATCATTATAGCAGAGGTGCTCCAGGCCCTGGATCATCTTTGTGGTTCTCCTCTGAACTCGTTCCAACAAATTTATGCCTTTTATGGTGGGGACACCAGAACTGAATGCAGTATTCGAAGTGGAGTCTCACAAGAACAGAGTAAAAGGGGAGAATCACCTCTCTTGATCTCTTGGTCTCCTGGCCACACTCCTCTTGATACATCCCAGGACACGGTTGGCCTTCTGGACTGCATGAGTGCACTGCCGGCTCATGTTGAGCTTCTCACCTGTCAACACCTCCCAAGTCCTCTTCAGGGCTACTCTTAACCCACTCTGTGCCCAGTTTGTATTTGTGCCTGGAATTGGCCTGACCCAGGTGCAGGACCTTGCATTTTGACTTGTTGAAGCTCATGCAGTTTGCACTGGCCCATTTCTCAAGCCTGTCAAGGTCCCTCTGGATGGCATCTCTTCCCTCAAGTGAGTCCACCACACCACACAGCTTGGTGTCGTCGGCAAACTTACTGAGGGTGCATTCACAAAGATGCATCACTGACAAAGATGTTGAACAGCACTGGACCTAGAACAGACCCCTGAGGAACAACACTTGTCATTGGTTTCCATGTGGACCTTGAGCCGTTGACCACAGCTCTTTGAGTAAAACCTTCTAGCCAGTTCTTTATCCACCAAGTGGTCCATCCATCCAGCCCATGTCTCTCCATCTTAGAGACAAGGATGTCATGTGGGACAGTGTCAAATGCCTTGCAGAATTCCAGGTAAATGACATCAGTTGCTTTCCCCATGTGAACCAGCGCTGTAGCTTTGTCATAGAAGGCCACCAAATTAGTCAGGCATGATTTGCCTTTAGTGAAGCCATTTTGGCTGTCACTAGTCACCTCATTATTTTTCATGTGCCTTAGTACAGCTATTGGGAGGATCTGTTCCGGACATGAGGCTATAGTTCCCTGGGTTTTCTTTGCTTCCTTTTTTTTTAAAGATGTTTTCCCTTTTCCAGTCTGTGGGAACCTCACCAGACTGCCATGACTTGTCAGATATGATGGCTAGTGGCCTAGCAACTTCGGCTGCCCGTTCTTTCAGAACCCCTGGTTGTATCTCATCAAGTCCCATGGACTTGTGCACTTGTGATCCTGGGCAGTTAGCTTTGTAATACCCAAAGCTGTTGACTGAATTAAGAAGGTAGCAATGCAAAGACGCAGTCCTGGGATTCTTTCTTCACCTATTTGATATGTGGGGTCTTCAGAAAAACCAGGTGTAATGTGTTCATACTTGCTGCTGCGGGAGACATATATACACCCATCTATCCGTCCACGTAGATAAATGTGGCATATATATGTTTACATGTATAGCATATATATATGTGGTACACAGATGTAGCAAAATTTGTAGAAATTAAAATAGCTCTGTTAGCCATTTTATAAAAGGGCTGACCAAATCTCGTCATACCTTATGCCTTCCTGCATGCAGAGCTTCATGCCTCTGTTTACAATATGCCTCTATCTTATATAAATCGCTGTTGTATGTACATTACTAATGTGTAGATGCATTGCTGTTTTTTATTTCAGTTATTTATTTTGAGTTTGAATCCACAAAGCCAGTCATATATTATTCAGCCAATACTGTAGACTTAGGGAGATAACAGGCCTTCAAAACAATTTTTCTTAGCTAAAAAGTCCCTATTTCATTACCAGTATCTGAGGATTTTCGTAATAATATTGCCTTTTATGACTCACAAGGCACTAGGGTATAACTATAGTTGAGATACAGTGTTTCTGTAGTATGAGGGGAGACCTCATCGCTCTCTACAACTATCTGAAGGGAGGTTATAGAGAGGCAAGGGCTGGTCTGTTCTCCCTAGTGGAGAGGGATAAGACAAGGAGAAATGGATTTAAATTGTGCCAGGGGAGGTTCAGGTTCGATATTAGGAAAAATTTCTATACTGAGAGGGCTGTCAGCCATTGGAACAGGCTGCCCAGGGAGGTGGTTGAGTCACCGTCCCTGGAGGTGTTTAAGAGACGGGTGGATGTTGCGTTGGAGGGAATCGTTTAGTAGGTTGACAGGGCTGGGACAAAGGCTGAACCCAATGATATTCTAGGTCTCTTCCAGCTGATACAATTCTGTGATCCTTTATAGGAGTCTTATTTTAGCAAGATATTTCAGGAGGATGGAATGATTATGCCTGCCGAAATGCTGCTGAGGAGATTTAATGTCAGTGGACCCAAGGACCCTGGCTTGTCTGAGGTTTATGCAAGAGTATGGTTTAGTGGCTTTCTGAAGTGTGAGATGGCTTTATCTGCATGTCTGTCAGTTATAAGCAGGTGGTATATTCTGTCTTACAAATGCCTTTCTTTTACAGGTTCACTTAAATTCTTATTTTTGCAATACAGAAATATTGTCAAAAAAAGACATTTATGAGCTGTAGCTAGCATTCTTCACCTATTTGAGTGTCAGCAGCGATGACTTAAAACATAGTATTTATGTTTTGGCTTTTGTGTGCAGACAATTCTTATACTCTATTTCAACAGGTACCGTCGTAGTTTGGACTCTGATGTCACAGCTGCCTTGGTGGCCTATCATGTATGGCCTGCTCTGATGGAAAATGACATTGTAATTGTGAAGGGAGAGGCAGTCACAAAAAGAGGAGCTCTGGTATGTACTTTTGTTAAGGAACATGTTAAAGGAAGTAATTGGATGAAAACACTAGTTTAAAATTTAAAAGATAAACTCTTGATTGTTCCCAATATGGCGGGAATTGTGTGTATCAAATACCAGTTAGGTTTTAGTGCCTCATCCTGTTCTTAGAAAGAACAGTTCCACTTGCCTTATTGTATTCATTATGCAGATGCATAATTGTTGGAAGAGCCTGTTCTAAGGAGCAAGTTTGCTGTGTTTACTGTCTGTCCTCCAGCCTTGCCTCCAGCAGCTGAGTCTGTCTTTATTACGTACCCTCTCTCACAAGAGGTTTGTCAAACACTTCTCTTGCAGCGGCCTTATCGAAGCAGAAGCAGAAACCGCAGCCGTAGTGCCAGTCCTCTTCGCTCTTGTCACATAAGCTCCAGCTGAATGCTTGTAGTATAAACAACATGAAGTATTTTAAACTCCCAAGGCAACCTTTTATTAAGGATGATGTGCCAGATGTACATTTTAACAGTGGGAATAAATGCCTTTCTTTCTTGGGTCTGGAATGAGGTGAAGCTGAGCTGACAGATAGTTATCGCCTGGTATAATTATCAGTGGAGAAACTGTGTAAGAGATAGATCATAGTTAAAGTCTGAGAAGAATCAACTGTGGACCTCAGAATGCTTTTCCTCTACTCCCCTTTGCTTCAGTACCCTTCTGAATAACTAATTGCATCATCTGGAAGTGTTTTAGTCATCTTGCAGTACATACACAGCACATGGTCCCTGCCTCCTGGAATTAGAAATCTAAATTTACCTTCTGATGCCTCAAAGGAGAAGAAAATCATTGTTAGGGTGGGCAGGAGGGGAAGAACTGAAGGGAGAGTCAGGTATGTGAAACCTTAGTGGAGTTCTGCCTATAGCATAGCTACACAATATTTTTAATTATTTCTGTTAAAATAATATATATTTTTCTAATTGTTGGCACATCTTTTTGATGGTGACAAAGGTGAGCTTAGCTTAAAACGTGTAGGTCAAAAATGTGAGATGCTTTGGGTAAGGGTCACTTTTTTGTGTGTGAAGAAAAAAGGTAGAAAGTTGTTAAATTTGATTTTGTATCAGTGGAGCTGAACTGATAGATGCATGCAAATTTTCTGAATGTTGGTGGGTCCCCAGGTGCCTCCTTGGGCACAGTTCTCTAACACACCTGAATTTCCTTTTTTGCTTGTCTTGCAGTTGTCTCGAAGCCGCAGCCCTTCACCACTGAGGAGCAGAAGCCCACGTAAGTGGGCATATTAGTTCATAATGACTCATGATTTTCACAATAAGTCCTTGAATGATTGAGTAAAGAGACAAAATAACAGGCTGAAGGTCTTTGACTCTAAAGTACTTGTACAAGTCTTATTTTAAGATGGGTAGCCCCTTTCTTTTCTGCATGTGGGAAAAGGCTGAAATTTCTGACTTGTTTTTCAAGGAGAGCTTGTTTTTCACTCTACTCAGGCCACTGTCATGAGTTCTCTCTGCTGGTTGCCTTTTTTGTGACCAGTTTTATAATAAGGAAAACTTGTTCTCTTTCCAATGCAAGAGCCAGTTAGCTGCATGGCTGCTGGCACCATCCCTTTCAAAATCCAAAGAGAGAGTTGAGTGGTGATGGTAAAATGAGATTTCAAACATTATGAATGTGTGCCCATCGTGAAGTCAAATCGATGTAGAGATTTAGGGGAAAAAAAAAATGGTTGTACTGAAATGTGTCATCTTCTTCAACAGGACGTTAACTGAACATGTTCCTGTGATTCAGTACATCTGGATCCAACAACTTCACTGGTGCCTTTCTTCTTCAAGAATACCTCAAATCTTGAAATAACGTGAATGGCAACTGTCGCGCCAAATGGCATTTGTGTTCAGTGTGGTCTTTACAACTATAGAAGGCTTATTTATAATTTTAGAAACTAATTTAACCCTTCTGATAATTTTATTTTAAAAAAATGTGCATGCAATAGAGGATTGTACTCATTTGGCAAAATTTGCAGAGAACTGAGGAACCCATGAAGTGATCCTGCAAGTGGAGGTAGAATTATTGCATTTAGAGTGTTTTCCAAAGACACCAAACGATACAGTTTATTTTGATATGATATCTAATATAACTTAAATGATGAATGTTACAGAATGTTGAGGTTAGCTGTTACTGGAAAACAGTTTCATTAGTTGGTGCTTATTTACAATCATAGAAAATAACAATAGACTTAGGATGTGCCAGTCTCACACAGCATCCTTTTAAGTGCATCCTTGCAGTAAACTGAATTTTCTAACTACAATGCAAAAGTTGCACCGAATAGTGATAAACTACCAATACTCCAAGAATGCCTAGGACTGTATTGACACTTACAAAAGCACAGCTGTGTGCTTTAGCAAGGCGGTAATAATCCTTGTTAAATTCATTGCTACTTAGGAATGAGTATGACAGAATCGTAGAACAGAATCATAGAATCATTTTGGCTTGAGAAGACCTTTAAGATCATCAAGCTCAACCATTATGTAACTCTGCTAGCCCCACTTCTAAACCATGTCCCTGAGTACCATGTTTAGGTGGCTTTTAAACACATCCAAGGGTGCTGATTCAGCCACTTCCCTGGGCAGCCTGTTCCAGTCTTTGATAACGCTTTCAGTGTAGAAGTTTTTCTTAATGTCTAACCCAAAACCTCCTCTGGTATTACTTGACACTGTTTCCTCTTGCCCTATCATTTGTAACCTGGGAGAAGACACTGACACCCACTACGCTACAACCTCCTTTCAGGTAGCTGTAGAGGTTTCCCTCTCAGAATCCTTTTCTTAAAACTAAAAAACTGCAGTTCTCTCAGCTGCTAAGATGTGCTCTACACTCTTCACCGGCTTCATTGCCCTTTTCTGGACCTGCTCCAGTGCCTCAATGTCTTATACTGCAGCATCTGAAACAGAACACAGTATTCAAGCTGTGACCTCGCCAGTGCTGAGTACGGTGAGACCATCACTTCCTGGGTCCTGCTGGCCATGGTTTTTTTTCATACAGATCTGGATGCTGTTGATCTTGGCTGCTTGGGCACACTGCTGGCTCATGTTCAGCTGGCTGTTGACTGGCAACCTCATGTCTTTTTCCACAGGGCAGCTCTCCAGCCACTTTTCCCAAAGGCTGTAGCACTACCTGAGATTGCCATGACCAAAGTGCAGGACTTGGCAATTGGTCTTGTTGAAGCTCATACAGTGGGCCTCAGCTCGTTGATCCCGCCTATCCAGGTCCTTCTGCAGAGTATTCCTGCCCTCAAGCAGATCAGCACTCCCACCTAAGGCAGTGTCATCCCCAAACTTACTGAGAGTGTTCTCGATTTCCTCATCAAGATCATTGATAAAGATATTAAACAGGCCTGGCCCCAACACTGAGCCCTGGGGAACACCACTTGTAGCTGTCTGCCGACTGGGTTTAACTCCATTCACCATAACCGTCTGGGCCTGGTTATCCAGCCAGTGTTTGATCCAGCAGGATATATGCCTATTCAAGCCTTGGGCAGCCAGGTTTTTTTCCTGAAAATGCTGTGGGGAACAGTATTGGAGGCTTTACTAAAGTCTACGTAAACAACATCCGGAGCCTTTCCCTTGTCCACCAGGCAGGTGACCCTGTCAGAGGTCAGGTTTGTTAAGCAGGACCTGCCCTTTGTGAACCAATGCTGACTGGACCCGATTACCTTGTTGTCCTGTAAATGGTGTGCAATGTCAGACAAGATGATTTGTTCCATGACCTTCCCTGCCACTGAGGTCAGACTGACAGGTCTGTAGTTCTCTGGAGCCCTTCTGGTAGATGGGTGTCACATTTGCTTATCTCCAGTCCATTTAGGCCTCCAACTGTTACATCTCCTACCAGTCCTTCTCACTTAACAAGCAGCAAGTCCAGGAGGGCACCTTCTCTAGTTGGCTTCCTCACCACTGTGTCAGCAAATATGCCATAAAAACATGTATTTTGAAACTTAAAGTATGCCACTGGCTTTTTATAAGGATTGAAATGTTTTCTTGGTGGCCTTTTCATATCACTTTTAATGGACTTTCATACCAGACTGATAGATCAGTAATTCTTATGAACTCAGGGAAAAAAACCTGTCCAGTTATCTCTTACTGTGTATGTTTATTTCATTTGAAGTGTGAAAATTTGAGAGCTGAAGAGATTTTGTCCTGGCACTTTAAATAGTTTGTTCCCCTTCTAAATGTTTATTTTACTATCAGCATTTTTGGTTTTAGGAGAACTGATACTCTCTTTCTCTTAAAACATCATCTGTAGGGCCAGCCTTAAATAGAAGCCACACAAATGACTGCTTGGGGCCTTGTGCTTATACATAGAAACATAGGATTTGTAGTAATGATGATGATGTGTAATTCACCAAGTTCACTGTCTCATTCCATTCAGTATCTGATGCTTCACAGGTATGTGGAGCTTTCTCCAAATTCATCTCCACAGTTTTGGAATATAAACAATGAGAAGCAGGAAAAATTCCTTTTTGTCTTCCTCTTTTAACCAACCTATGCCCTGGAACATGACATTTCATTCATGCTACTGTAAGAGCATGACCAAAAATATTTTTATTAGTTTTTATTAGTCCTTAATAAAAGCAGATTTTGTGATCTCTTTCCAGGGATTTTATGGAGATTCAAATGTCCAGGTTCTTTCTCTCTGCTTCTTGTGTGGCTTGAGGCTAGCATGAGGCTCTCTGGGACAGGATCACATTTCAGGCAGAGTTTAGCATCGGTCCCCATGAGCCCGGGATCAGCTGTGACTTTAGTTCTACAGATGTATTTTCATTGGAATTAAGCCCATCAATAACTGATGAGAGCAAAATGAGGTCCTGTACATAGTCACTCACAGAGCCGCTCTGAATTCAGGCACCACAAAAGCACACACAAGTGGGAGGTGTACTTTCTTGTTATCTAAGAAAATCACAAGAGAAAATGCAAAACCATAGATTTCCTCTTCAGATAGCCTGATTGTTGGTTATAGCTATGGATCCAAGGTCAAAGTAAACATGCGTATTTCTGCACTGATCTCATGACTTAAACCACCACAATTCTGGAAAAACCAAACAACTGGAACTTGTGTGGTGACAGAAGACAGTTAAAGTATCCTTGAGTATGGTTTTGAGAAAAAAAATCAAGAATTTATCAGAAATTTGTAATTACCAAAGGCTAAGGAGATTTAGTTTTTAAAAAAATTAGATGTTCATTTTTCTTCTGCATGTAATTACCAAGACGTGTCTGTTCTATGCTTTTGAGCTGAAGTAAATTTCCATACCAGCTATGAGGGAACTGCGACTACATCAAGGAAGTATTTTCTTCACAGAGTGTCGGGTTGGAAGGGACCTCAAAAGATCATCTAGTCCAGCCCCCCTGCCAGAGCAGGATCACCTACAGTAGGTCACACAGGGACATATCCAGGCAGATTTTGAATGTCTTCAAGGAAGGAGACTCCACATCCTCCCTGGGCAGCCTGTGCCAGTGCTCTGTCACCCTCACAGGGAAAAACGTTTTCCTAATGTTTTTGTGGAACCTCGTGTGTTCCAGCTTGAACCCATTGCCCCTTGTCCTGTCACTGGACATCACTGAAAAGAGCCTGGCTCTGTCCTCCTGACACTCCCCCTTGACATATTTATAAACATTGATGAGGTCACCCCTCAGCCTCCTCTTCTCCAAGCCAAAGAGACACAGCCCCTTCAGCCTTTCCTCATAAGGGAGATGTTCCACTCCCTTGAGCATCTTTGTGGCTCTGCGCTGGACTCTCTCAAGCAGTTCCCTCTCTCTCTTGAGCTGAGGGGCCCAGAACTGGACACAATATTCCAGATGTGGCCTCACCAGGGCAGAGTAGAGTAGATGTGAGAGACAGGGTAGTTCCAGGCTTGCATACACCCATGATGCCACTAGGAACTGATATTCCCAAAGATCTAGAATTGCCATGAAAGACAACTTGGCAGTGCTTTGTGGACCATCTCATTTTACTCCCCCAGCAGGTACCGAGAGAACTAGTCATTCTCAAAGTAAAAGAGAAAATTAATGACAGACAATGACTTGTCTTGGTAGTGAGAAAGCAGCTCTAGATTTTATTTTTAATTTTTCTTTTGCATACTGTTTCAGAGCAGAGCAAACCATTTTCAGCAAAATGGGAAGTCAGTCCACAGCATAGTAACGCTTAATTAAACAAACCTTGTTCTACTCAGTTGTACTCTGCAGCCCATACTGTTTTTATAGGGATATCTGATTTTGTACTGGTTGCCTGCACATCTTATTTATAGCCAATTAAATCTGTAGATCAGATAGAAGATTGCTTTTGATATCAGGTTAGACAACAGCAGCTCCTGTGTTGCTTTTTATCCACATGATAACAGTGCAGAATGATGTGTACCCATAAGGATTATAGGAAATTAAACAGCAAATGCAAAATAACTTATAAAAAAGGACTCCTGTAATTGCTTGTAAGACCCTGAAAAAGGATGGATCATGAATGGAAGCTTGTTGACATGATATTTTACTTAAGATTTTTAAAACTTTTACTAAGATGATTTTTTTTTTCTCTAAATCACAAACCTGGATAATACTCTACTTGTAAATACAGCAAAGCAGAAAGAGTAAGGGTGGATTCTAATAGGTGACAAATATAAAAAAAAATAAATCTCGTAAGGCTTCTGTTACAAGATAACTTTAGAACAGTATGTTCATAATCAAAATATTAATACCAGGCTAGATTTTGAATTAATCTGAGCTCTTTGCAGACAATCTGGTGAAAGTGACTGCACAGGGTGTAAAAAAGCACCACCTTTGGGCCAAGGTGTTCAAGTAGAACAGCACATATTTGTGAGGGATTTTGAGATTGCTGGAGAATTTCTCCTGCATGACAGCTCTCTGAAGGCTGATTATGTCTGTCTTAATTCAGAGGCTGTCCTGGAGTCAGTCTAAATGTGTGAATGTTTTATCACCTATTGCTGAGAAATACAATGTCGTCCAAATATCTTTAGTCTTCCTTCTTCAATGTTTGCAGCTCAATAACAAAGACTTAGTTAGCAGTTACTGAGGGTAAATGGCTCAGCTAAGTTTGCTGCCACACAACAAAGATGTAAATTTGGAAATTTCTCAGATTCTCCAAGCACCCTCATATAGATAGGAGAAAGCAAATTGGGAATAGGAGGTTGGTGGAGTCCTCCCATCTAGTCTCGCTGGCAATGAGCTGTGGTGCTGATTCACTCTTGTAGGAGGCCTGAGATGAGTGGTAAATTAAAGCAAAAATAATCTCAGCTTGAAGAAAGTAAATGTGAAGGTCAAAAATTATCAAACTGCTCTCTGGAAAAGACATGCCTGTACATCCTCCAGAATCTGAGCCTTCTAACTTTACTTTCATATTGCATGTATATACCGCAAAAGTTTGTCAGCCTGTAAGTGTCATCAGAACTAAATACTTTCATCGTTACGTAACCTTTGTCAGCCCCTTCTGATTGTTACCTGCACGATGATTTTCTTACTGTAGCATGAAATAGTCTAGCTTTGTATTAAAGAAATGAAATCTGTTTGTTATGGCTTGCAGCTACCTTAGCATGTGCTCAGATTGCATGTCTTAAGTTTCAAGACTATTGAATTTCTTTTAGTCATGCAGCACACTAAGCAAGTATATTAAAGAAATGTACGTCTCATTTTATGCAGCTTTATAACACATGTAAGTAAACCTCCCAGGCTCTTGCTGATATACAGATGATTGTTTATGTGGAAGCTATAGCTTTCACTTGCTAGAGCACAAACATAGAGCACTTGGTGTCATTTTACTGTTAGATGAAGGCGTGAGCACAAATGAGGTGGGTGGTGTATTTCTACTTTCTTATGGCTTTGAGAAGGTGACCCTTCTGCCTTGCAGAAATGCAGTTGTCAAAGTAACGTTACCCTCTTGAAAGTAAAATGTCAGCATAAAGATGCTATTTATCGCTGTTGTTAGTGTTACTTCCTGTGAAACTGTTGGTTTTTTTTCCAAAGGGCTTTGGCCTGCATTCAAAGTTCTTTCTTTTAAAAGAAAAGAATTTGTAAAGAGAGATCATTTTAGGCTAATTCCGTGTCTTCACAGTAGCTGGCATTTAGCCTTTTACATTAGAGGACTATAACGAATTGCAAGCAGATCCTACACCTTGGTAAACTGCATTCAGGACCTTCAGTGAAAACCTGCCTCTGTGCTGATGATACGTGCATCCCCAGAACAGCATGGACAAGACAAACATTTATTATTTCATAACATTACCCAGTATTCACAGAAACCATTTTGCCCGATGAACTTCTATACGCTTTGCACTTTTTATGGCTGACTTGGTTTAGTTAGTGAAAAATAAACAGTGTTTTAAAAAATGACAAGTATTTTTCAAATTTTGTCTATTCTCTGGTAAAATGTGATTTTCAGGTAGTTAATGAAAAAAAATAAGGCAAAATGTTGCAGTTTAGAAAAATCACACAATATTTATTGTATGAAAAGACACCTAATTATTTTTGAAATGTTGGAATATGCAGCTATGTTACATAGCTCACAACAAAGATTTATCAGAATCTCTTGTGATGCAAATGTAAACTTCAGAAAGTCTGAAGGGCCATTATGTTTTTTTTTTCTCTCTGTTTCTTAGAGCTAAACTTTACGCCTTCTTTCAGGGTAACTTGTTGATACGATAATACTGCATTTAGTGCATGTTATGTAGACAGACTTCATTTTCCCAAACCTTTATGGTTCTGTGTGTTGATCAGAAGTTGAATGTTTTATTCTTTAAAAGCACTTTACATGTTGCAAGTAAGTGAATGATTACTATTCAGGCTGAGGTGAGTTGCTTACATGAGGGCACGTGAAGTAATTGCTGGTTTGGTGCAAAGCCCCGCCAAAGCACACTGTTGCTGTCTTCAACTTTATCCTGAACATCACACCTTTGCTCAGAAAAAGAAACTTGATTATTTCTACATGCTGCTGTAATTTGGGCAGGTATCTACTTGACTAAAACCGGACACAGACAGAGCTATGTCAGTCCTTTCATATAAAAATACAATTTGTTTTTTTATTTCCAGTCAGTTTATGGTGTATTGCTCAGCCTGAAGAGCTTGCGGTTTAAATAAAGTACTGTCTTCAAATTCTTCAACTATTAAATCAAAGAAATGCATATGAAATTTTAAATTTAACCAGTTGATTAATGCCAGTTAGTACTGTATGTTTTTCTCACTCAGACTGGAATTTCAGAATGTCTAAAAGCAATCTAAATAACATGTCCATTGCAATTAGTCTGAATAAAATTCTAAACTAGTATTTCAAAATTGTATTGTAAATTGGTTATTTTGTTAGAGAATTAATAAAATAGCAGCCCTAAGCTCTTTGTATCTTATACTCCATGGCACCTGACCGGCTCTGAATATAGCTTAAACCAAATTAAACCAGATCACTGTTGCTGTTATTGCAAATGGACATCTGATGCCAAACCTCAAGGTGACATCTATTCTCTCTAAGCTTGTGATCTTTTTTTTTTTGTTGATACTGCTGTAACTCTGTTGGCACAATTTATCAAAAGTTGTGATAGGTTCTCCATCACAGGAATTTTAAGCTTGGAAGCGTCTCTTTGTCTTGCACTACAAGAGTCCAGGGAAACTGTCTAGAGCTTCATACAGGAAGACAAAATAGATGTGCCAGTTTGTTCTCATTATAAACTGGTGTTATAAATACTAATTTGATAATACTGGCAAGAGTCAATGAAAAATGAAGGTGATATTTTACCATTTTTCCTGATGCTTGGCTTCATTGGTAGTGCTGAACCAACAGTGTCATGAAAGTACCAGTTGAGGTTCATCCCTGAGCATGGCTTTAACCTCTGAGTGCAGGCCGCAAGAGAAAATCTGCCACGAGTACAGCATCCTATTTAATTCTGATTTCTGATTAACACCTATCCGGAAGTCTCCAAAACTCACCACCTTTATCAGGGATCTTAAAAAAAGCCCAAACCAGCCACCAACTGTACTGGGATTTACCTTTATTTGCCTGCAAAGAAGTAGGTAGACTGGAGCCCAGGTGGGGTTGCAGCCTGCTGTAATTTTGGGGGGAAAACCTCTTAAAGCCTCTGAGGAATCATGGCAGACCAGTGTGGTCGTGGGAAGAGAAGACTTGCAGAAAAGTCTGGAGCCTGAAGTGGAGTCTGATTTCTGTTTAATACCTGCTAAAAAGGAGCTGATTTATGTTAATCAGTTCTTTTTTTTTTTTTACCGTGGAGCCAAGCCCATGAGGCTTGCTGCAAGAAAGGCCTTGTTCCTGGCACGCTGCTTCCCCTGTGTGTCAAGAAACAGATGAATCCTCGTTATTTTCCCTCTGTAAGAAGGGCAACACTTTAACTCTAAAAACTGTTTTCCAGTGCTCTCTGGTGAGTGAAGTGCAGCTTGTGTTTTTTTCCTGCAGAGACTGGAGGAAAAATCCATTAAAAAGGTAAGGAGGCATCTGGGCTTTTCTGGGTTGTTCCCAAACAGGGCACTGGGGCCGTAGTTTGTAGGAGAGCACCTCAGAGCAGAGCAAAAACCTTACAAATCCGTATTGCAGTGCCAAGAAAAGGCTAGTGGGGCATTTTAGAATCACAGAATCACAGAATCATCTAGGTTGGAAAAGACCCTTGGGATCATCGAGTCCAACCATTAACCCTACTTGCACGTTCACCCCTAGACCATATCATGCAACACCACATCCAAAGAAGAAAGTTTGTGTGCTAACCTGAGGGAGCCAACTTAAATAAAAATCAGTATCTACTTTCCTTGAGAAGATGTTTGTGTGAAGAAAGGCTCCAAACTCCTCCCCCAATTGTAAGGCATGAAGCAGGGTACTTACCACGAGATGGCACTATTGCCTTATGCACAGAAAAGCATGTTTTTGGGCTTTAACTGAAGTTTTAAAAGCTGATTGCCAAAGTGAGGTTTGCAAATAAATGTATAAATGTTTCAGATCCAAGCAGTTTCAACAAATGTCAAATGGAGAATTAGCTTGCTCATTGATCTGTTAAAGGTTGCTGCCTGCTAAGGGTGTGAAAAATCCTGACATATGGGTGATGAGATGAACATCGCTATCAATCTGTTATTGGAGAAACTGGTTCACCCTTAGGGTTTTTTGGATCATTTTTTTCAAAATTAATGTGGCTGTCTAAAGCAAATGTTATTTACCTGGTCAAATTCTGACTGATCTTCTCAAAGAACTTAAAAGAAAAGCAAAACAAAACCAAACAACCCCCAAACTGAAAATCACATTGAAAATTAACTACTCTTAATATTTGTCCATTTTAAATTATTTCTAGTTCTCATCTAGTTCAAAAAAGTGTCAGCTTGCAAAGTTGTTATATTTTGAATTATCTCTTGCCGTAGCTGGCTGGCAAGGTGCTCCACTATTCCCTTTGTTTATGATGGAAAGAGTTGTTTTCCTAATATATTCTGCAAAGTCTCTGAATCAGAAGCACAGTCCCTGCTTTTAGCTGCACCTTCTGTTCATTTTCAAACCAGACAAGGTCAGACACATCTCCTGAACCATCCATGAGGACGGAGCTGGAAGAAACCCTGCTATCACAGCAACTGCTTTGGGTAATGATGTTCTTGATGTTATTAACTGCTGTTTGATAAACAAGTTTGTTTTGCACCATGCTCTATCTCTTATTGCCGTATTGTTCCAGAACTTCGCTTCTCTGATGCTTGGAAATTTTCTTCTGATTCCCAGCCCAAATTTATTCACTTCCAGGCTATATCTCTTTGTTCTTCTGCCAGTATCATTCTTTATCTTCAGAAGTCCTTGTTCCCTCCTCTGGTATTTGCTCTAATGATGAGAGCCATCATCTTTTCTCTCAGCTTTTGTTTCTCTAGGCTAAAAAAGTCAAATCTTTCCATCTTCTCTGAAGAGATTGGCTCTTCATTCTTTTGATTATCCTATTGGGGTGGCCTTGGCTATAATTCTGTTTCAACCCATCTTTCTTGAGTACAGATGACTGGAAATGGTGTGCAGTATTCAGGATTAGGCCTTACAAGAGCTTTGTATTAGACATTTATCAGTTTCATTGTGGCGTCCCTGTGGTAAGTGGCTCAATATCTGTGTTCAATTAATACGCTTTATTATCCTCAGTTGTTTCAAACTGATTAATCTTTTTCCCCTAGATTGTCAGTTCATCCACAGGCTTCTTTTGTGGGCTATTGATGTTCCATCTTTAAGTGGCTTGGGTATGGATGCCATGGTTATTTTAGAAATTCTGAACTTTGGATGTCCATTTGCACACATTCCATGACAGTGATGTCTGTGGATGCCATAATGCATTGTAGTGTGTTCCTCTATTAATAATAGCTGCCACAGGGCAATGCCTTGTGTTAAGTTACCTGAGTGGAATTTATCAACCAACCCTAGAGTTTTATTCTCCATATATGAAGCTGCCTGGAGTTCGACTTTACAAGGAAAAATATCTTATTTAGCTCTATTTATATTCACTTTGCCAAGGGAAGAAATAAATATCAGGACTGTCACTATAGATCTGTTGAAGTATAGGCTACCATTCAACAGACAGAAGATCTCTGTCAGTATTAAGAATAAAACCCGAGATATTTCTTATGAAAAGAAAGCAATTTTTGTACTTGATGGTTTGCAACAAGAGCTTAAAATAAAACTGAAGTATTTTATAAGTCATCTAACTCCTTACTTTTAGATTGATCAATGACATGGCTCTCATTTTGTGAGAAAAGCTTTTTTTTCTCAATCACATTTGTCCACCTCTTAAATTTAGTGAGCGCCATCATAGCCACCTCCACAATACAAGTATGTCAATCGTCACACACAAAATACCCCTGTGAACGTATTTTCTGTGATGCTTCTGGATTCTTGAAGTTTCTCAGTAAGTCCTGTGCCACCCAGAGCTTTGACATCTGTTAGCTTGGTTGGATGGAACTTTTCCCGAGGCTGGAGATGATTTGGTGTCATTGCTTCATTCTGAACTGTGCAACTAGTATTAGCCAAGCAGATGACACGTACAGGACTGCCTCTGTCCCTGAAATGCCCTGTTAATGTAAGTCTCTGCAGGATCGTAGAATCATTCATGTTGGAAAAGACCCTTGGGATCATCAAGTCTAACCATGAACCCTACTCTACAAAGTTCACCCCTAAACTCTATCCCCCAACACCACAACTAAATGACCTTTAAACACCTCCAGGGGTGGTGACTCAACCACCTCTCTCAGCAGCCTATTCCAATGTCTGACTACTCTTTCTGTGAAAATTTTTTTCCTAATTCCTTTTCTAAGCCTACCTTGTTGCAGCTTGAAGACATTGACACTGTTATTGTCTCCATGATTCTTCCTCCACAGCTCCTTACCAAAAATCTCTGGGGCAGGGACAATTTCTTACCTCTCCTTGTGGAGTAGGGCCGGATTTTGCAGGTGATGTGTCTGCCCAGCGGATGCAGCCTTGCTGTTGCCGTTATCACTGCTTGATGCGACGTGCTCCCCCAGTCCCATGAGACAGCTGTGGAGCCATCCACCCTTCCGCTGCACAGCACCAATCATTACCTGTGCCCAAGCACTGTGCGGTTTGAACAGCCCCATTATCTAATATAAATAAAAACATCCTGAGAGCTGGATGGGTGCTCGCATGTACAGATTCCTGTGAGCAATAAAGACAGGGAAGGAGGATTAGAAGGATCAAAAGGCAGATCGTGTCTATACAGAGACCCTCCTTAAGTCACCTCTGAAATGTAACTGGGCCTTTGAGTGTTTCCACAGGTACGCTTTTCCTGTATTTTTGAACAGACTTAAAAGTAGCCTTCTCTTTTTCTCACTGAAGCACGGAGCACACACAGAAAACAGGCTGTCTGGAGAGCTTGTGAAGTCTCCTTCTCTGGAGACATTCAAAACCCATCTGGACGCGTTTCTGTGTGACCCACTGTAGGTGATCCTGCTCTGGCAGGGGGGCTGGACTAGATCTTTCAAGTTCCCTTCCAACCCCTAACATTCTATGATTCTGTGAAGACAATAGGCTCGAAACTTCCCTCCTTTGCCTGCCTCCACCTCATCTGAGTCCCACAAGCTCCAGTGTGTCCCCTCCCCATGTGCGGATCCTCAGCTGTCCTCCAACTCCGTCTCTCGGGTTTTGGGGGCACATCGCCTACTGCTGGGCTGCCATAAATCCAGTAGCACCCCCTAAAGCCTCCAGCTGTGTGGTTTTTTCCTGGGGGATTCACCTGCCCCCTGCACATGTGCACACACAGGTCTAGTCCCTTGCTCCTGGTCAGCATTTTCTCAGCATGCTTTTGGCCTCTCAACCTGGGACAGAGGACACGCACAGCCTCTGAGGTCCCTGGGCCAAAACCCAGTGTGCAGAGCTCCCCCCAGGGTTCCACTGGCTGCCCAGCCCTCTGGGGTTCAAGTGCACCCCATCCCTGTGCGCTCAGCATCCAGGGCTTGAGGCTGCCACTTCGGGGAGCAGAAAGGAGAGACTTCTATGGATTTTGGCATCATGACTGCTAATTATTTAACAAGCTGAGAAGTAAATAGATTTAAACACAATTTGGAGGTCCTGCATGCCTGCATGCAATCTGGACCAGCATTTAAACCCCCAGCAAGGAAATAGGTACCTTGGTCCGCAGAGGGAGAGAACTTCTCTTTCCTTTCTCTTTATTTCTGTCTGGCCATCCACCCAAACGTTTACAGAGATGTTGCAGTTACTGCATCAAAGCAACCAGAACAAAGTCCCTTGATGCCCACTGCAGGGTCCTGGGGACAGTTTGGGAAACTTTCTTTTAATTATTCTTGTCATTGCTAGCAAGAAGGTGGGAAAGCACTGACCTGCTCAGCAGGGCAAGCGGCAGATGCTGCCCTCATTTAATCAGAACCTCTCCTTCCTACCATACCGGGGTCAGGCTACATTTGGCTGAACACACATGTGCTAATTTCAGGAAGCAGTTAATAGGCACAAAGAATTATCTGTAGCTTATCTATTGCTGGCATTTTATTAATTGTTCCCAAAGCCTGACGGTTTTCAGACTTTTGTTTTAATTAGAAGAAACAGTTGCCAAAGGCAATTTCTCTCTTCAACATTTGTTGAAGTCTTCACTTATCTGATATTATGACAAGGCTGGGTTAAAAAAAATATAAATTATAAGAACAGCCGATCTGTTCAGGTTGTGAGAAGCCTCCTCAACAGCAGCTGGGGGAAAGAATTTTCCTTCTGAAAAACCTCCTGTCCTTGCCTCAGCCAAATCTCCCAGGCAGCTTGTTTCACAGAATCACAGAACATCAGGGGTTGGAAGGGACCTCAAAAGATCATCTAGTCCAGCCCCCCTGCCAGAGCAGGATCACCTACAGTAGGTCACATAGGAACGTGTCCAGGCAGATTCTGAATGTCTCCAGAGAAGGAGACTCCACAACCTCCCTGGGCAGCCTGTGCCAGGGCTCTGTCACCCTCACAGGGAAAAAGCTTTTCCTAATGTTTTTGTGGAACCTCCTGTGTTCCAGCTTGTATCCATTGCCTCTTGTCCTGTCATTGGACATCACTGAAAAGAGCCTGGCTCTGTCCTCCTGATACTCACCCTCTCCATATTTATAAACATTAATGAGGTCACCCCTCAGCCTCATATGGGGAAGGTGTGAGCCAGGGATGTGGGAGAGCTGGGGCTGCACATGTGTGTGCATGAAAGGGAAAAGGGCAGAGAGCAGCCAGCCTGCTCCTCTCAGAAATAGCAGAGGGAGGGAGTTCAGGCGATGCCTCCTAAGTAACACCAACTGTAAATAGCATTTCTGACAGCATGGGGTGAGGGTTGAAGGTGACTGATCACTGTCATTATTCAGGCCGAAGGTGCAGACCTCACCCCGACAGTTAAAGCATGGATATGTAAACCAGTGGGTACTTAATAAAATAAAAGCCTGATACAAGGTAAAGGGGCTGGCCAACATCTCCATTCCAAGCAGAGTAAAATACAACTGTGGGCACATCTGTGTGTAGGACTGGGACCACGCTCTGGGGGTGGCAGCCCCATGGGGAGGCCTGAGCTAGTCCTGGAGGGACTCGAGTTCCATGAGCCATCTTGCCTTGCCATCTGGGTTGCAGCCTAGGCAAATTTGCACAACTGAGGCTCAGAAATTTATAGAAAAACTGCAGGTAACCAGGCCATGTACAGGAATAGTCCCAGCGCATGCTTTAGCAACTGCAACAACCTGGCAGTTTCAGAAACGGCTGCAGAGTGGCTGTGCTGCTCCTCCACTGCTGGGCTTTGGCTCAAGGGAGGGATTTATTCTGTCTGTGCTATAGCTCAGGGTGCCTGCATAAGCCTGGTTTTCCTTTGCTTTGTGTGCAGCAATGAGGGTCTGGGCCCAAGGCTGCTCTCTGACTAGGCTCATTCCCGGAATAACTTCCCTTCCAGCTCCTTCTGCCCCCCAAGGAAGAAATTCCTAAAAATACAAACACTGGTAACTTTCAGGTTTGTGTTTCTTTCTGAGTCTAATTTAAATGAGCAGCAGATATTTTATGGGCTTTTCCAAGTGAACCTACAGGGGCTTATTTGCTCGAGTCTGACTTTCTGACAGCTCTCTATGAGCCTAATCAAAACCAGAATTACTCTCAAATGAAGCAGAATAATATATATTCACGAAGCTAAAAAAGAGCCAGGCTAAATGTAGTAAGTCATAAACCACTACTATGGCAGCATTCATTCAATTGTGGGCATTTACCGCACCTGGATTTTGGAACAAGGGATGCATTTATTTTATTTCCATTGTATGATGAAAGCTGTAGTGGTGAGGAGCTGAGTAACACACCTAGAATCTAGAAATGCCCCATGTGTAACCTGAAGTTTGTAGCTGCTACACGATAGATGTCTCTTCACTCCTTCACCCACAGGTGGGAATGCTAAATCGGTGTCTCTCGAGGTGAGGTGCACCTGGGTCCCTTAGGAGACGCTGCTGGTGGGAAGGGTCTCCCTTTGAGCTGGACAGGATAAACTCTAGGACCAAGCTGGATTTAAGGGAGATTTGTCTTTAGCCTCTCTGCAGTTTGTCATTCTTCCATATATACAGCATATTTCTGAAATATTCCCAAGACTTCCTTTAGAAAAAATTCGGCATAGTTAGGGTAGGGAATACCATGGAAATATTAAATACTAAAAATGTCTTGATGGAGAGTTGAACACTGACCTCTGAGAGAAGATTTTTTTCTCTATTTCTAATTAGCCCACAGTGTTTCCATCACATAATATCACCTCTCTCTGTACAAGGATGTGTTCATATTCAGTTCCTGACATCTGGAAGAAATTTCTTCTTATCTGGCATGTGCATTTTCAAGTGAAATGTGGAAAGAGGTGCTGAACTGATAAAGCAGGAACGTACCTTTAGCCTGAACCAGATGGTGAGGTGCTGCAAAGGAGAAGGTAGTCTGCCCAAAACAAGGAGGAAGGGCAACGTAGGACTGGGACAAGCTAGAGGAATGGTGAAATCCTGTGCCCATCCGGGAGGTGTTGAGCTGTTTAGCCTTTCTTCACCTTCTGAAAAAAGTGTTAAGTTTGTCTGAAGCGGGAGGGACTTCAAGCAGCTTTGGATTGTGAGCTTTTCTACCCAATTTAGATTTCAATGTTTCCAGTTTCTCTGTTAAACTGTTACGTGACGGAAAATCTCATTTGTGAGAAGACAGCCAGCACAGGCCACAGTATGCATAGTATGGTCCACCTGGTTTCCTTAAACTTTCTGCCTTTCTGTAAAGATCAGTTACTCCATGCTGAAGCCACAATGCTGTATTGCCTTAGCCATTTTAGGGTTGATGATGGTTGCCTTGCTTTTGCCTAAAAACCTCATGTTATTTGCAACTGCCTGTTGCAATTTGTCTAGAGGAGACATTTCAGCTCGTGGGCTGAGATTCCTTCAAGTGTTGTGCATGTCCGAGGGGTGACTATTGACGTGGGGGACTGAGATCCCCTCTCTGCTGTCACCCAGGGATTTGGAAGGAAATGTCTGATCTAGAGAAAAGTTGTCCTGTCTCATTCTTTCAAAACCAGCCTGGGGTCCAGCACACCAACCTTTTTTTTTTAAATTTTATTTCTTGTCCAGTAAACGTGTGCCTGTTTGTTACCATGATGCAGAACACATCAAACTGGGCTGTTGGGGTTTGGTGGTATTTGAGGTCCATCTGCCACAGGATGCAGATGAAGGTCTCCCACAGAGAGCAGTAACAGGACCAACGTATGGAATTGCACCATCTCCTACGTGGTCATGTTCAATTGCCATAGTAGTGATGTAACAAATTCATTTTGGTTTGTTGGTTTTTACAGTGACTTGCACTAAGTGGAAGGTGAAGATCAACTTTGTGTAGATTAGACTGGGATTTTTTTTTTCCTGGGCACTCTTGCAGAGTGTTCAGATCTGCAATTCAGGGTCAGTTCAACTGAGAAATTTTTGAAGGGACTATTTTTTTTTTAATTTTCTTTTTTTCTTTTGTGCTTTTAATGTTTTACTTTCTACAAAGCCAGAGCACAGAAAAAACATGATTGACTGCATGGGCCAGGTATTTGTTTTGAGGTCATTATTTTTCACTGCTCTCTGCAGAGCATTATCACTGATATTTATTTTTTTAATATGCTGTTGCCATTTGATATGTTTTCCAGATTTGATGTCTCTCAGCACAATGCATTACAGTATAACTTGCTTTTAGAAAGGTGAATGACTATAGATAAAAGATTATCTTGCTTTAAAAGTATGGAAGTGTCTTTTATCCTTGGTTTTATGAGTAATAGCCATTTTTGGCATAAGAACACCCACGCAGTATAAATCAAATTCTTTTAGATACTTGAACTTTACATCATTTTTTGTAAAATCGGAATGTGTTGACATTTTATGAAACCACCTTTAAAGTCTTTTTGGATGGACCGTTTATACTGCTTCTTTTTTTGGGCTTTCATTTTAATCCTTCAGTGTGTCTGGTTTTATAGGTGTCACAGTGACTCTTGGAAACAGGAATTTTGTTTCTTTTTATTGCTATTATAAACAGAAAAAGTGATAGTGATTGCTGACTGAAACCCATCAGAATTTGGTAGGATTATTTTTGCCTCTCTATGTAGAAGATGCAATAATTGGAACCCTCCGGATGACTGGTTAGCAAGACTACTTTTCACTCTGGACAAGAAAAAAGAGACAGAAGCAATAATATTACTCTTTAATTGCATAAACTTTCAGGTGGCTTAATGGTGGCTGTTGCACTGGACTGGAATAAACTGCAAATTCTTTTCTGAGAAAGGTTTATTAAAATTGTAGTGCTCAGTTATGCATGGGAAGGGTCTCACCAGGGATGAATTTGCAGCTTGGTTTCTATTGCCTTCCCCTCGCTCCAGAGGCCAAGGCTGTACAGACAGCAGAAGACATTTTTACAGTTGTACACTGAATTTTGTATCGCGCAGGCTCACGGAGTGCACAAAGCCTTGTTTAACAGAAGAAATACTGTTTTCCCGGAATGTTGGAAGAGCAGCACTCAGTATATCAAGGGTGGTGTTTGCAAAAAGTTGACTGGGTAGAATGTCCATAAAAATGGGTGCACAGGAGAATATTCCACTCGCATGTGCACCTGGCTACACAGAGGAGCCCACCAACTCGTGCCCTTCCTTTCTATGAGAGGGAAGAAAACCGCACAGTAGTAGGTATTTTTATACAGCAGATCATGGAGTCAATCTTTAAAGAGCATTCCAACGAAAATTAAATAATTTTACCTGTGCACTTGTATTAATGACAAGTATTCAAGTTTCGTGCACACTCGAGGAAGTGGCTTTTTGGGAAATTGAATGCCTTGTCTAGTGGTGGCATAGTGAAACATACAGTAATAACATTAAATCAGATCACATTGAAAAAAGCAGATCTGTGCCATTTGGAGAGAGCAGGTTCGTTAGGGAAGGAGGGAGGCATAATAATTCACAAGATCAAACTGATAAAACCAGGAACTTCCTGGACTGGATTTAGCCATTCCCTTACCCAGTTACTTCTCATGGGAAACTCTGATCCTGCAGGAGAGAGTGCAGCCACATGAATGAAGTGTGAGTGAGTTTGCCTCTTGCCAGTGATAGCAATCATTTCTTTGTCTCCTTTGGAAGTGATTTTTGAGATCCTGTCTGGGTATTTTTTTTCCTTCTTGTATAAATAGGCTTCTCCTTTCCCATCGTACCAAACCTGAGTCAGAGTATCAACATCCAAACTCGATTTTCTTGCAGGTGATGCTAGAAGTCTTTGCCAGTGCCTCTGATCATTTGTGGTGATGTAAATGGTGCTTGGGTGCCACGTGTCACCCAGAAACCACAGCCTGGTGATGATCTCATCTAACTGTGCCTTTTATAAACGGTTGGTTAGTGAACAGTAACAGTAACAGTAACAGTAAGAAGGTGTTGTGTTTTGGGTTTTGGTTTTTTTTTTCTGGACTCAGAACATCAAAGTATGTGGGGTTTTTTGAACTCTTTCTTTAGATATACCCCAGATGTGCTCCTTGCTGCTTGGGAGTCACTGCATTCCTCAGATAACTCTGTGATAATGAGAGTATTAGCAAAATCCTAGTTACTGGTGGTGCACAGCAGCTTTCGAGTATATGACAATTTTGCGCTTGAAAAGAAGGAGATTCAAGTATATTTTTTCTTCATTGTCTTACCAGGAAGATTGTCTTACTTACACATCTTTAAAAAGAGGAAAACAGAAGGTGATGCCTACACGGACTGTATTTTTGTTACCTCTATCTGACTGCCAGCAGATAACAGCAAGATGTAGAACTCACTACTGCTATGCTATTTATTTTTAAATCTGGATAGTATGCCAAACTTCTCTTTTTCTTTCTTTCTTTTTTTATAGTAACATATATGTAGGGGAAAATTGAAGTTTTCTGCTGAGTTATTTCTTGCCAAGCTTTTTCAGCTGCAGGACATAATGAAGGCCAAAATCTTTGGAACTTATTAGGACTGTCAGTATAATCAAGGACAGTTGCACGGTGATAAAGTTATGAACCCATGCCATAGTGCCTGAGTGTAATGGATATCTGTAGACATACATACGTTTATTATGCCAGGGTGCTGTGGCATAGCTCCATTTTTTTTTTCAAATGCAATTGCTCTTTATTGTTGTATATGTGTGTACATACTCATATACATAGGAGAGACAGAAAAAGAAATATCCCCTCCCCCTATGTTGTCTTATTCTTTGAAGACAGCATCTGCTCATAATGATATGGTTATTGACAGACAGATGTTCCAAAGCTGAGTTTAACTATAGCATAAATCGAGATTTCAACAATTCTTTTATATTTCAATATGGCACTTTCAAAACACCATGTATTTTGGATTTAGGAAAGACAGAAATATGAATGCTTTCATTATCTCATATTTTAGACCCAATAGTGGTTGTTTTTTGGTTTTGTTTTTTTTTTTTTTTTTTTTTTTAATGATGAATTCCTTTGTCAGGAGCCACGTTCTACCGCACAGCCGCAGTTCACAGTGGAAACAAAAGCTGTGGTTTCAGTCATTTGTTCAGAGCTGGGAGTTGTATGGGCTGCCTTGGCTGTCATGCGCAATGTACCAGCATCCTTGCAGTTGCTCCCATCAGGATTTGCAAGGAGGTTTTTGTTTACCAGAAGTTCTTAGGAGGAAGACATGGCTTTCATTCAAATAAAACATGTAACGACACTCACAGCCAAACCAGCTTTTAGGAAAATTATTTTAGAGGTCCTACTTACAGAAAAACGTGTCAGGAAATGTGTGTTTGAGTCAGAAAGTCCAACCTGTGTTGATTTGTCTGAAGCTACAGGAGGGGAGAGACGAGCATGAGGCTGAATGTAAAGCGATCACTGGAGGATGTTGCCTGTGTTACGTCATCTTCCCTTTCCCAGGGGGAATCTTCCTGCAGGAAAAGTTCAAGCAGCAGGTTTCAGGCTGCGAAAGGGGATAGGCCCCCAGCCATGGCTGTATGCCCCCAAACTGGGCTCTGAGCCTCGCCTCGCATTAGCCAGCTAAGTCCTGGTTCTCTCTGTCTTCCTTGGCTCACCTGGTGCTGGGCTGATGCATGGGATAGGCACATGGAGAGGCAGGAGACCAGTTAAGAGACAAGCATGTCCAGTGCTCCTAGGAGCCCGTCCTTCAGCCCAGGAACTCTCTGGGCTGCCCCACAAAGCTGAGATTAACACAGAAGCACATTATCCTGTGTAATTCCGAGCAGGGTTTGATGGGATGCAGATGGGGAGCAGCTCCCTCTGTGGGACCGTCTGCAGACGCAGGACCTGGTTTTGGCTCAAGGAGCCCATGCATTGCATGAGATTTTGGGCTCTGCTCTAAAGTGAAGTAGTGTCAAAAGACTCCCCTCTTTTTAACTTGAGATTTCGGGCTCTCTCAGGATTTGAGGTTTGACTCAGAAAGCAACCCCTGACAAGACAGGCAGTTTAACTGTAAAGCTGCTAAAGTTTTCCAGAGTTACAAAACAATACAGGACACTGCAGTTCTGTGCTGTGTAGCTACATGGTACACATGGTGGGATTCAGCTGGGTGAGCTCCAAAGCAGCGTTTTGTTTCTTAGTGATAATTATTTGTCATAGACAGATGAAGGAACCACCCTCCCCTCCACCTCGCAACACAACTCGGTTAGTTTTTCAAACTGGGAGATAATTTGTCCCTAGTTAAACAGAAGATATTTATAGAGGCATTAGCTGGTTGTACAAAATACTTCAGAAGTTTGTTTAGAAGTGATTGAAATCAGCTGTTACCGAATGGAAAAACCAGCCACACAGGCAAAGTCTACAGCCCTCAGTCCGTCTGTTGTTTGTTAAAGTAACGGTTTTTTTTCTTCCAGGAACATTACCAGTTCAGTGCAGTAACATCCATCTCCTGCCTTTCATTGGTGGGTATTAATAATTCAAGGATTAAACTCGTCATCAAAGAGGGGCAATTTCAGTGGGTTTTAATGAGAAACTGCTCCAGCTCTTATATTAAAATAATATTGAAAATATTGCCATATTTGAGGAGTCAATTACTCAAGCATCAAGAAAACCAGTGTAGCTCCCAGCCAAAGCGCCCTTTTCCACCAGTTGTAAACTTAGCCAAGAGTGAGTGATACGGGGGGTAACGCAAGGTCCTTCCCTGGCCGAGTCTTGTAGGTCAAAATCTTCTACTTCGTGCAACTACAATTAAGAAAGTGATGGGGTCAGCGTGGACCAGTGTGTTGTGCCCCCATCCAGCCCTGCTGGCTGCCCTGTACAAGTTCTGATGGTTTTACATCTGACAGCCCTTCCTTTACTCCTCAGCAAGTTGTGGGTCCGAGTGCAATGGAATGTTTTGTACGAGCCAAGTGAGTAAAGCAAAACCCAATGTCATTAGAGTGATGAACTGTACCTTTCTCATATGAAAAGGAGTTTTCCAGATGATGCACTTCCCACTGAAGGCAGCTGTGCTCCACTGGTGCCCTTCCTCTAGACCATTTTGGGAGTATATTGCTATACAGAAGCGTTGTCTTGACTTCTATAAAATATCTAAAACAGACCACTGATTTCGAGGAATTAATTTCTAGGTTGATAAGCACCACACTGGGGATATTTTTTTTTGTGGTTTTTAGTTTGTTTGATTGATTTTCTTCTTACCTGTAAGTAATAACCATTAATTAAATAGCATGCTTAACTTCCTTCTAGAAATAAGGAAGATTTTTTTTACAATGAGGGTGGTGAGACACTGGAACACGTTGCCCAAAGAGGTGGTAGAAATCCTGTCCCTGGAAACATTCAAGGTCAGGTTGGACGAGGCTCTGAACAGCCTGCTCTAGTTGAAGGTGTCCCTACTTACTGTGGGGGAGTTGGGCGAGGTGACCTTTAAAGCTCCCTTCCATCCCCAAACATTCTATGATTCTATGATCCTTGCCAATATTTAAATGCTCTAGGGTAACCCCTCTTAAAACATCCTCATTTAAGCAATACCAGTGACACTTCCACAGCTCAATGAGGCCTCTGCAACCCTATTTAACACCTGAGCAGCTCAGAGCTGTGCTCTTCCTTGGCATATTCCCTGGTGGGAATGTCACAGCCTTGACCTCTAACGGGGGTCTCCTGCAGTCTGATGTCTCCCATTGGTGGCTGGATTTCTGGGGACATACTTCCTTGATAAATAGCGCGCAAAATGCTTTCATAACAAAAAACGCCAAAGATGCCTTTAAAACATTTCAATGCAAGGTGCCTGAACATAGGGTAAAAGGAAAACCTCTCCATATTTAATCTTAAAGTCAGAAGTTTATTGCTGATGTTTACACAGATGCCACAGATCTGGAGCCACTGCACATCTGGGGAGTAGGCGGCTAAATCTCCCTTTCAGTTTTTTACTGGAAACACAGTCAGAAGAGGCTGCCTGACAGCATGAATAAATCAACGTGTTGTCCACAGGAAACAAGGAGATAGTTGGAATGAAGCATAAATAATGTAATACTAACATGGAGAGATTATTTCATGCCTTTTTTTCAGAGGACTATAGTGAATGGTTTGCTGGAGAAATTCTTAGACAGCGGCTCTAAGTGCACAGTTATGAACGATCTCTTCACCTCCGTGCAAAAGGCTGGATTAGCAAGATTCCAAGTGGCCGCAGACAGAGAGGCAGAGGAACATGCAGGAGAAAGAACACGACATGGAAAGATCTTCTATCGTATTTTGTCCTATCTTTGGTTGGGGGAGTGAAAGAACTAAGACTTTTTGGTTTCAACAACATGAACAAAAATGACTTTGCTTTTTTTCCATGAAACTTTCCAGATCATAAAAATGAGGAGGCATGCCATTTTTCAGTCATCTTCTTTTCCCCACAAAAAAAGTTTCCATGTCTTATCTTTGAGAAGAGCAGACTTGCTAAAAACTTGCTTAGTCAGAACATTTAAAAACCTATTCCTTCCCAGCCTTTTTCTTCTCAGAGCAAAAACTGTCCCACTTTTACTTACTTGCACTTGGACATTGAAAAAGAGGCACAAGCTCAAGGACAGCATTATCAGGAAAGCCATGTTGACACTGAAAAACTCAACTATTGTCAACATAACAGGAGATCTGACATGAAAAGCCATGAGACAGGTACAGCATTAATTCATGAGAACTTGTTTCCAGCTCTCTCTTTATTTTCCAATTTCCCAATTTCTGTGATTGAGGCTTTTTTTTCTGAAGGAGCCCATGCTTGCTAGAAAAACATCAGAGAAGCAACTGTCAGGAGAAATTTCCAATTCTACAAATAGTGTGAAGGACAAGAGGGACCATTTCTTCTCAAGCCCACCTGCTCATTTGAGAAATTTTCTTTCCTCCTTCATCTCTTACCAACACTGTCTGGCTGCTTATGCTCATGCCACAGCCTATGAAGGCTCCAGTTTTTTCAGACAGCTTGTGGGGAAAGAGATTCTCCTGAACATAAGACTGCCCCAGGAAAGCTGTGCCAAGGGTAATTTATACTCAGATGTTTCTTCTCATAGGTGGCATAATTATTTATCAGCAGGGTCTTTTATTTTATTGTACCAGCCCGCAATTCTTTCATGGGATATTTTTGTGTTATTACGCTGCCCCAAACCATATGTGGTAGCATCTGTGTTCAATATTAAGAAGTTGTGGGATACAAGAAGACTGAGACAGAAGGGATGATGAGAGATTTTAAAAATTCCATAAAAGTTTCCTTGCATTCAGGCGACCAGAGAAATGCTTCCATTTTCACCAAGTGTGTGCATTTTTACCAGGATCCTATAAATTCCCCAAATCACCTTCTGTCATGGCAGAATACTACAAAGGTCTGCACATCTGTAAAGCTAGAAATTCGACTAGCTCTGCATAGTCTTATTTTGCTTTTGTTAGTGGAAATTTCTCCCTTGCTGATTAGGTTTCTCTGGATGTATTTTTTTTTTTTTAAAGCAAGCAACAAGTTAGAATCTAGATGCAACAAAGATGGTTCAAGAGGTCTGTCAGCTATTCCAAAGCGATCTCTGGGTCCTGAAAGCTGTTGCAACCACAGTCTTTTCTGTTGACTCAGATCCTGTGCTAGAGGCTTCCCCTTATCTTCTGGGGACATTTGTCATTGTATTTAAAATCCAATATGGAAAAACGTGTGGGTCCACTACAGCACCCAGGTTAGAATCTGCGTCCAGTACAGGATACAATTCCTTCACTGTGACTTTGCTTAATTCTCTGTGGCCAGCCCTGAATGGTCTCTGATGTCTTTGCCAAATGATAGGCAATTTTTAATGGTTTGTAAGATGACTGAGTCTTTTGCAACTAGAAAGTGATGAGGCAGTTGTTTACCAAGCCTCTTCCCTCTGCATCAGCCTTTGCTGGACTGATTCTCTGTGGTTCATAATATCAGAGATAAGGACAATTCCTAAAAAAATTAGTATCTTTATGTGGAAAACATTCATTTAAGATCCACTGTATGCTACACTGAGCCAAACTGAATCTAAAATCAGGGAGCTTCTACCCTGGAATGCTCTTCGTTCTTTTTTGTTCCTAGTTTTTTAGAGTTGGCGTCTTCAAGATGGAAACACCTTTCTGCTCATTTTCCCAGCAATTTATGAGGGCTGGATAACAAACTCAGAGAAACGAGCCTCTTAGCAAATGGTCTCCTTAAACTAGCAGATGTTTTCCTTTCAGGCTAAGACGATGTGATCTCTACTTCCTGGATCTCTGTAGGTTACAAAATGATTCTGAAATTCCTGTCGGAGTGTTGTGGGTTGAGGCTGGGCAGGACACTAAAATGCAGGCAGACACTCTCTAACCCCTTCTCCCCCCCAAACGGGAAGGAAAAGGGAATGAGGCAGAGAGGCTTACGGGTTAGAAAGGAAAAAAACTAGAGCAGCTTTAATGAAACAATAATAGAAATAGTAGTGAAATAATAAAAATAAAGAACTGTATACAACTATGTATAAGTACAATATCAAACCCAACTCCCTCCACCCCCCGGTAGAATTCACCACTGATGCTGCAGAGCAGGAGGGGCTGGGTAAGCCTCAGACTCAGCAGTGGCAGGGAGCTGGATTTGGGAGCTGGATTCAGGAACTCAGGACCAGGATCAAAAGTAGGAGATCAGACAGAGTCCTCCCTGGGCACCAGCCATTAAGAAAGACAGAAGAGAGAGCTAAACTCTCGTGATCGCTCAATTTATACTGAATATGACATATAGGGAATGGAATACTCTTGTTGGTCACCTGTCCTGTCTATTACCCCCCGGTGGTGCAACCTTTTACTTCCTTGTGACCCCTCTCACTACCCGGCACCCCCAGCGTGGCACACAAGAGCCAGCAGTGGCCTTGGTCACTGCAGGAATAAGTATAAGCAAGAGCCTTTCTGCATCCCAGTCCCAGGCAGTAACTGTAGACATCAGGTGTTATCGCTGCCAGTAGCACACACTGTCTGCAAAAACCTGCTGCTAACTTCAGAAAGTGCAGCCTCTTAGAAGAGACTGAGATGGTAAGTAAATATCACTGAACAGAATAGGTTTTGTTTAGCTCAAACCAGGACATGGAGCAAAATGGATCCAGCTCATTACTCGGATGGTGACTTTTGACTGAGGTCTTTAACTTCAGTTTCTTTCTGTAACTAATGCCTCTTAGCTCCATCATCTCATCAGCAGCCATCTCTGGCATACTGTAGCAAAGCCCAGCAGACAGGCAGGTTGACAATGAATTTGTAATGAAGACAGAAGCAGGGACACCGGGAGAGACATGAGCACAAGGAGCAAGGAGCAAGGAGCAAGGAGCAAGGAGCAAGGAGGTGGAAGTGGTGAGTGCTGACCCTGAAGGTTGGTGTGTTAGATGTTGCAGTAAAGGCCAAGAAAAGCCTCAGTCAGAGAGCTCAGGAAAGTCTGATGCACAAAGGTATTTGGGATGATCCACAAAGAGGGAAGATTGGAGGAAAAGGATGGGGTCTGGGGAGAGAGAAAGCTCTCCAGAAGATTAATTTGGTCATTGCTGGCTGTGAGCCATTGTTTTGCAGAGGGTTTCTCCTTGTATTGAAGGTAGAGGAATGTCTGCCTGAGGAACCAGTCAATCCAGCAAGACTCATGTTAGTGACTTCTATGTTGACTTAAAAGCTCCTGGCATCTTCCATTTCTTGGAAAGTCTGTGCTTCAATAGTTAGGTTTTGGGTTGTACCAGTGATTTGCCATGTTCCTTGAGTATGGAAAGCTGTAACACCTACCGGTCTTACTGTTTTATGTGGTGAAATGCTCTCATTTTTACAGAGCCTGCAAAGCTCCTTGGCTTGAACGCAAGAGCAGTCCAAAACCAGATGAATATTTCTCTTTCTTTTACAGTCTTAAACTACTTTTTCTAGCACCTACCCCAAAAAACACTCTGGTGGCTTTCTCCCAGGGTCACACATCAGTGGCTCTGTGACTGTGCCTGCATTACAGCTGCTTCCTTTCTCTCTCTGTATTCTTGTCCTTTTTTTTTTTCTTCTCCCTCCTCCCCCCGATGTTATACCTAGTAATAACAAACCTTTACATTCATGTTTCATATTTTGGAGTAGCCTCTCCTGCATTCTTACATGGGCAGAAGGACACTGGCAGAGGCTTCATGTGATCTTTATTAAGTACTTGTTTCCAGAAAGTAAAAAGAAAACAATGTTTTCTTAATGGCAAGAGGCTATAACTGTCTTCAACTTCAAGATAGGCGATGGAGTTACTCAGCAGCATCTATTCACCTGTATCATTGAGGGGTTTTAATAATTACATGAGCGTCCTCAGTTATGTGTTTGGGGAAGGGCTGAAGAACATACCTGATGAAACCAAGGCTGTTCTGGTCTCCCTCTAACTGTGCTCCAAGGAGTTGCCTAAGGAAAGAGAGCATGGAAGACAAGTGATTCTTCTCCTGTACTCCCTCAAAAATTCAGGATATGCTGTGAGACAAGACTTTGGGGAATCAGGCCCTTCAGGCCCAAGGAGGACAAAATGCAGGGAATAGCCTGCTGGTCCTGGTATTTCTATATTACTGATTTCCCAACCACGGCATGAGCTGACATCTTATAGGCTGTTCAGTGACCCTGAATTCATGTCATTACTGAGTTAAAGTCAGCCTCTTGACTGTGTTCTGGGTTAACAACAGTGTTTGTGGTATATATGAGTGAGTGACCGTAATCCTGATGATGGATTGTTTTCTGGTGGTTTCTACATTTGTGTTGACAGTACAGCTCTTTCCTGAAAAACCAACAATAACTATATATTAATTTGCTTTGAGGTATTAGGCCGCAGCTAATAATTCTGCCCTCCCTAGACTTTTGTTTTCTTTGGAAAATAGTTTAAAGATTGCTTGGTACTCTTGTTCTGGTTTTGGCCAGACTCCAGTAAGACTAAGTCTAGAAATCACACTCTAATTAAAACAGTCCTTACTCAGAGTTATCAAGCTATGAAGCATATCTATGTTTTCAACTCTGAACTTCCTTCCTGAGGACATTATATGTTTTAGTGAGAAAGAACATGACTTCTTCAGCAGTTTTTTTTTTCCACTTCACGAACCACAGAGATAAGGCCTGTTGCATATGTTGTGTATCAGAGAAGCACTCAAACAGTTAAGAGAAAACCAGAACATTTCAGTCAGCCTGTTTCATTTTGATGATTTCTCTATTTCTTTAGCAAAGGGGGGAAAATAACGGACATTAGCTGCAGGCTTTGCCAAAACAGACATTTGTTTTCCATTAGCTGCACATAGGCTTGCTTAAGGGCTTACTATGAATTGAGAGACAGCTCTGGGCACAGATCTGGTTTATGTAGGAAGTTTTCGATAAGAGTAAGTAAACTTCACACTCCGAAGTTTACTGTGTCTTCTTCTAACTCTATATGGACTATCTTTCTGCTTAACACCCAAGGGCTCTGAGTCTGTCCAGCTGGGGAAGAGGTGTTCAAGAATACGAGGCAGAGTTGGAGTTAGGCGGCATTGGACCTTCAGAGATCCTACAATAATCAAATTTAAGAATACTCTGCTATTTAAAACTTTGGTAGTATTCTCTAGCCTTAAAAGATGTTCCACCTAGGCTCATGGAAAGGCATAATTCCCCAGCTAACCTCCTTAGTAATCTACAAAAAGTGAAAAACCCCAAAGTGTTCTGGAAGCAATCCTTTATCTAGCAACCTAGTGTGTGCATAAGGAGTAACTTCTGAAATCAAGTTTTCACATGTTCCAGGTGCGAGGAGCACCTTGGCCATCCATGGCTGCATGGATACTAGAGGGCTTCAGAAGTAGTTATTATTTATACTTTTAGATTGAAAAAAAATGTTGTAAGTAAAACTTACCACAGATTTCAGTGTCTACATTTTCTATGGTGTTGAGCAAAACGACTGCCATGAGAGATCACTGCCTCTGGAAAATCGGATCATTGATTCTTTGCATAGCATGAATCCTAATGTAGACAGCAAGAAGTGCAGTGCTTGTCCCTGCCATAACCCCTGAATGAAAGTGAATTGCTGGAAAGATAAAGCTTAGAAATACCTCACCAGGCCCCAGGCCCCTATGCTCTAT
>NW_009703027.1:0-42638 GCF_000703405.1 Apaloderma vittatum | reverse complement strand
CCAGCCTGTTCTGGAGGTCAGTGGGCTTGGATATCCTTCAACCACAGGAGAAAGTCTTGTGTGGCTGAGAGATCCATGTGCCCTGCCAGCAAATCCCTCCTGATAAAACCCATGGCTGCTGCTGGCTGGAGGGCAGGCAGAGAAAAGTGGACAGGCAGGGAGGGGGCGGCGGTCAAGGGAGACAACATGCATGGCATTTTTTTGGCTTTAGTCATGTCTCCCAGATGGAGGTTAGTAGCTGAGATCAGCCCTACCAGCCATGCCTGGCAGGGCAAGTGGAAGAACATCTGCTGTTTCTGTCTGTAGGGTATCTCTACAGATGTTTTGGTCTTGGGTTGGAAGGGTGAACATCCGAAAATAAGGTGTGAGACTGTGGCTGGGGGGAGACGGAGCATCGTTACAGAGGTAGAGTACGCAAAAATTGTTGGAGGAGATGAGCATGCCAGAAATACCCTGCTCACTTCAGGAGAGGCTCTGCTGTGAGCAAAGACACATTGGCTTGTGGGCAACCCCTGAGAATCCCCATTCACAGAGTATGAAGAAAATACATTGATTGGAATAGGTATTAATTATTTTCCGGTCTGGCAGAAGAGACGCCAGGAAGATGCAAATGACCTCTGTCGTGAGAGAAGGGATGAAATCGGAAAATCTTTGTACAGAAAGATGAAAACTTCGGCAAGCTGTAGCTTAGGTTTCATTTTCACTGGTTCAATACGATATGGGGAATGCTGCCCAGCTGGGGTTCTTCGCTGTTTAAAATTTTGATGAGGCTGATATTTGACATGCTCATATTGTATGTGGTTTAGAGAATGGGGTAAGTTAACGAAATCAATGGGATATAACAGCAGCTCTCAAAACATGGGAGACTCCATCTCAGATGGTATTTTGATGACTCCTCATTGTTTGTTGGACTGGTTTTAATTGATTATTTTGATAGAATCATAGAATATGTTGGATTGGAAGGGACCTTTAAAAGTCACCTAGTCCAACTCCCGTACAATAAGCAGGGACATTTTAAATTAAATGGTCATTGCAGTGTGCAAACAACTGAGAAAATCCTTCCCTCACCAGTTTTATAATCTGGAATTAAATGTATTTCGCTAACTGGAATTCTGTCCTTTTTTTTTTTTTTCTCCTTTGTCTGTCATAAGGTCCATTATGCTCATCAGAAAACATTCAGGCTGTGAAATCAATCCTGAGTCATATCTGAGGCAGGTAACTAAATGCCAACAATTAAAATGTGACAACCATCTTTATTCTGTAGGATGGTCGAGTTTGTATCTGATTTTCGTTAAATCCCTCTGGAAAAAAATAGGATATTGACCCCATCTCATGAGTAGCCTTAACCATCTAGATGGGCCCATCAAGGGCCTATCTACTGTAACCTGTGCTGTTTCTCTGATTTGGCTGCTCAGGCAATAGACTTCTTCTCCATCTCCTGTTCCCCAGGACTAGAGTTCACAACGCTTTTCCCTGCGTGCACTGGAGTGATCTCCAGTGTCTTGGTAAATGGGATAGGTTGTGGGAGCATGCAGCCAAACTAACCTCTGTAGGGAGTCTAGTCCCAGGAAAAAAATGTGGATGACATGTAAGCAAATTGCAGTTCTCATGATCACATGTAAGGAGAGTGAGGATGTTTCAGAGACAAACTCAGACAAATATAACTTGAGATAAATGCCTTGGATAAGCCTAGCTCTTCAAAAGCAGTTGGAAAGATGTTTGCTAAACAGTGGCAAATGCTTCTTTGGGGATCCAAATACGAACAAATCCCCTTTCTTTTAATGAAAGGGAACACTTAAAGGAATATTTACCTTTCCATAGTGTTTGATTAAGCTGCAATCAGCTATATAATTATTGCCAAAATAGGCAATTAATACGAATTGTCTAGCATCTGAATACTTTTAGCTTAAAGAATTGTTTCTCATTTTTCAATGGGATTTTTTGGCAATCTTTGTTTCCCCCCTATATTCAGTAGCAAAGACTTTCTACTTTCCAGGGCAGGAACTCAGATAATATGGTCCAAATGACATCATGAAATTTTTAATCTATGCCTTTTTCCCCCCTTCTCTGCACACATAAGTTCCCTTTCCTAAAACATGTTTCTTCTGAATAACTTACGCCAACTAATCTTCTGGCCAAAATGAAGATATCAAAGCTTAATTCAAGCCTTTCACTGTTTTGGGTGGGGGTTTTTTTTGTTTAACTTAAATATTGCATTGAGGCTGTTGAAAAATGCATATTGTATTGCTTAAATGCATGTGGAGACTTCATTCAGATGAACTCAGGCTTAAATCAAGTGTTATTTTAACTCAGCCCTCAGTTGTGCCTGCTTGCCCATGAAGTATAATTTCACTGGTGCCGTAGTGACAGGTGGTGGAACTTCCAAAAACTGAGGTCAACATTTGGCACAAGCCAACTGGATAATTATACCAGGGGATCAGTCAATTGAGCTGAGCCTGGCGAATCAGACCTTTTACATAGAAGAGGGTAAATTCCCTGTTGTATGTGAGAGGAACCTGTTGAGAAAATCTGTATAGGTTTCTTCACCCTTGGGCAAAGTAAAGCCATCTGTGGGGGTTGTTTCTGCCCAAGGCCCTGGACACAGCTAGTGGGTGATGCAGGAAGATAGTGAGGTCCAACACGTACCACAGGGGGATTTGACTCTGGCTGAGAAAGCTTAAGTTCAAATTGTATATTGCAAATTTTTGTGTATAACTATATCACTGGAGCAGGTATCTTAGAGCCCATGTCTAGCATTTGCTCTTTAAGCGATCTTCATGAGCATGTCCCAGGCTGCCATTGCTGTTTGGGGGGATGGTGCCGTGGCCAACTCATCAGCCCTGTCGTGTCCACCTACTGCCATGGCTGGCATGACACATGGCAAGGATTTTGTGGGTGATGTGCTCGTAGAGACTGATGCCAGTCATTGTGCCAGAGGGAGACCTGGTGCCATGAGTTTGTCTGAGTCTATTCTGGGATCTCCTAAACCTGAAGAAAAGAAGTGCAATATTTTTAGGGAGTCCCACTAGAACAGAGTCCTGCCCTTTGGCCACCCAAGCAGGATAGAGGCAAACCCAGGGCACGCTCCTAAGGCCAGGTCTCATTTCCAGCTTCTTTCCCCAGCAAGAACACTTTTGCTTAAAGACACAGCACTTGTAATCTGTGCATGGGGCTTAGCCTGCATACAGAAACTACCTGCAGAATCATAGAATCATTTAGGCTGGAAAAGACCTTTAAGATCATCTAGTCCAACCATTAACCTGGCAATGCCTATTACTAAATCATGTCCCTAAGCACTTCATCTACATGTCTTTTTAAATACCTTCAGGGACGGTGACTTGGCTGTATCTCTGGGCAGACTGTTCCAATGTTTAATGACCCTTTTGGTGAATAAATTTTTCCTAATAACCATTCTAAACGTCCCCCGGCACAACTTGAGGCTATTTCCTCTTGTTCTATGTTTGTTACATGGGAGAAGAGATTGACCCCCACATCACTACAACCTCCTTTCAGGTAACTGTAGAAAGTGACAAAGTCTCCCCTGAACCTCCTTTTCCCCAGGCTAAACAGTCCCAGTTCCCTCAGCCTCTGCTCTTAAGACTTGTTCTCTTGACACTTTACCACCTTTGTTGCCCTTCTTTGGACACGTACCTACCTGTAAGCCCACCTTGATGCTATGAAGTCAGAGTGGATGGTCTGTTGGACAACAAAACTGTCTTCACCTCTTTCCCCGTGGCGAAGGGCAGTAGGCTGCCCACTTTCTCCTGCGTGTGCCTGGGGAATGGGGCAGAGGAGCAGATGGTGTCTCTCCAGTACACATGACCTGCAGCACAACGGGTTTGAGATGTCTCCTGCCCAGAAGGACCCTGGGGACCTTCACGGGTGTCTGTGGAGCCATGTGCCTGGCACAGGGTCAGCGTACCCAGCAGCTTGTGGGTGCGGTGGGATTGCCAGTTACTGAGCATAGCTCTGCCAAGCAGCCATCTGGGCACGCTGGGCATCTTGCTGCCTGATTTCACCAGCTCCTAGGAGGTCCCAACAGATGGATTTACCTTTAGCAGATGGATGAGGGAACATCTATGATGTCCTCGGCCTCTTTCCACCCTAAGGAAATCCCTTGGCCATCTGGGCTCTGGGTGATGAGGAAGCTGCTGAATGTTGAGGCTGAGACGGGATCCTGACAGTGATTCATTTTTCCTTTGCTCTTTCCTTTACAAGGTAGGTGATCACAGCCGCAATTTTACATGGTGTGGTGACAGAGATTTTTGAGGAGCCATGAGGTGAGGGGATTGGTGCTCATTTCTGTCAGCTGTAAATTCTGCAGAGCACCTCATGACTGAGACACTGTAGAGTCACTTTTTGGTCCTCATTGACTTTAAAGGCCAGATCACCACACAGCCTGTTCTTCTCTGATTTATCTGCCTCAAACTCATATGGACATCCTCGAAACCCAACAGACTCAGAGGGATTCCAGGTGGCCTCACAAGTTTTGGGGAGGCCTGTCTAAACGAGTGTGCCCCTGGGACAGGGCCATATCCCATTTTTCTTGGTCAGCAGAGAAAGTGCAGCTCACTGTGAGCTTATCTGCCCAGCTCTACAGACGTCATCTCAGTGTTTAAATTTGCATCTAATCTGAGCTGAGCTAAGGACTCTGCACTTTGTGTCCTGGCTCCAGCGTGCAGGGCCAACTGTTCACTATGAGCCCTGGCCTCAGTGAGGGCTGGCCTGTGTTCCTATGATCATTTGCTTCATGGTCTCATAGGCAGGTGGTCTCCACAGAGCCATGAAGAGTGGGCTGACTGGGCTCAAGTCTTGCCAGCAGCCTCTGTGCAAGGTCCCCATGGCTGCTTTCATTTGGCAACATAAAAACGGGGTTGCAGAAACCAGCAGTTAGGTGTTTTCTGTATTTTAAAATGTATCTGTTCTCTAGGATGAGTGCCCTGTGCTTAGATATATCATACCAGTACTGCCTACAGACTGCAGGTGTTCGACTCATCTGTGTGCTGCCGCTGAGGGGGCAGAAGATACACACATCTGAGGGCCACCCAGTAGCTTGTGTAGGAAGCAAGCAGCCTTCGAGGGGCTGGGGAATGAACCTGGAAGGAGGCAGTGGTATCTGGTTTGGAATTCAGAAGAGCTGGGAGCTGGCCCCTAACCCTTCAGCGGCAGAGCCTGTTCCCTCTTCCCTCACTTGGTCGCAGCTGCAAGGATGTTGGGCAGACTGCGCAGGCACCTGCGTGTCCTGCTGTCCTGGGATAGCCCTCTTGCTGGGAAGCCTGACTCCAAGAGCTGTCTTCGTCCCCCTGGAAAGGGTGCACGAGCACACATTTTCTGAACAGGGTGGTGAAAAGATGGACAGGCCCCTGCGTGATGGGAAGGTGGTTTTGGTAAGTGGCAGCCCAGAACACCTGCCCAATGGGAGAATAACCAGGGGAATAGGGAGAAAGAGGCAGCTAAGGGAAACTGATGGAGACAGAGGAGATGTGTGGCAAGGCTAGAGAAAACAGAACGGTTCAAGAGTCTTAAGGCCAGAGGCAGAAAGACTGGTGCAAAAAGTTCCGGAGGTCAGACAACTCTGCTAATCTGTATGCATGGTCTTGTGCATGATCCGTTCCTCAGACAAGCAGCATCTCCTGAGGCTGTGGGCAGCATCAGGTGTGGTGGATGCCAGCCAAACTGATCTTTTTATAGCTCTTTGGGTGGGCAGAGCTCCCTGATTACCTTCCACAGTGAAGCGTGCAGTGATTCTTACACCATCCGCCTTGTAAGCCTTGAGCCAGCCTCTGTGGCAGTGCCACCTGGCACTGACTGGCTGAAGGTGCGCTTGATGGACACCCAGCAGAAACCGAGGCTGCAGCCTTCGCAAAGGCTGTGACTGTTGGAAAGGAGTGACTGAGAAACCATAATCAGAAAGTGATTATGTTGCATGGGTGGGGTCCCTTCTCCCATAGATATCTCGGCCACTGAACAGAGAGAAGGAGACACCTGCTTGTCCGAGTCACCTGTCACCTGTGTGTATGGTCTGTGTGTGTGAAATACTAATCATCTCCACTGTTAGATGAAGATCCAGGGTACAGGGAAATGTTATTCTTGAAACAAGTGCGGGTCTGCACTGTGAACCGTGCTAGGAATTTTTGTTGCAGCCAAATGAGGTCCTGTCTGCAAGGAAAGAAACTGGGATATTCTTGGTCTGCTGAGATGAGATGGGACAAAAGATGGAAATCCTTGCAGGAATCAATGAAAATCCAGAGGAAGGAAGTGACACCTGAAATACTTAAACATTTTCAAAAACAGTTAAAGCTATTACTGAAGCTGAGGCCTTCACAGGATTGAAGAAACTTTGGGTTTTGGAGGTTTATTGGAAAGAACAGACGAAATATTTCCAGGCACAATAAAAATTTTCTTTGTGGAGGAACAATCGGATAGATAGGACATGCAGTTGGCACACCTCTGGCCTATAATAGCAAGATGAACTGATGAGGTGATCAGCAGCCTGGCTTCCACAGACAGGAAGCTTTTTTTCAAAATATGATCAAATTGCCTGTGGCCAGCTTGTCAGGAAATGTGAGCAAAGACTGAAAGAGCTAAAACGCCAGCTCCACACCTAAAGAGTCAAAGACCAAGGTCGAATTCTTCTCTGTGGACATGGAATTCAGCCAGTTAAAGGACTTGGGTAACACGTGAATCTTTCCTAAGTTTCCTACTGTATTTATAACTGTGCTGCAGAGGGAGGAATTCAGATAGTTACAGCTCATAATTCATAGAATCATAGAATCATAGAATCATAGAATGGCCTAGGCTGGAAGGGACCTTAGAGATCATCTAGTCCAATGCCCCTGTCATGGGCAGGGACGCCTCTCAACTAGATCAGGCTACTCAAGGCTCCATCCAACTTGGCCTTGAACACCTCCAGGGAGGGGGCAGCCACAACATCCCTGGGCAATTTATTCCAAAGTCTTGCCGCCCTCGTACTGAAGAATTTCTTCCTAAGATCCAGTCTAAATCTATTCTCCTTCAACTTAAACCCATTTCCCCTGGTCCTATTGCTGGACACTCTTGTAAAAAGTCCTACCCCAGCCATCCTGTACATTCCCTTCAGGTATTGGAAGGCAGCTATTATTATTCCTTAACAGGTTTATTTAACCTCACTGCTAGAACTTGGATAAATGTATAGCAGGATGGATATTTTTTGAGCAAAGTACATAGCTCCTTGTAGAAGGAGATCACGGCTCTGCAGATGTGACCTGAACTCTCCAAAGAGAAGCAGGAATTTCCAGAACTGAAACAGGCTTTTGAGCTCATTGCTCGAGGAGAAGCTACCTGGGGGGATCTCCCAGGACTGAAAGGCAAAGAAAAATCTTGGAGACTCAAGGTGACTCCTTGTTCAGTTTGGTTTCGGAAAAATCCGCATCACCTTTTTTCTACTTTCTGAAAAAGAACATCTCCTTTATATGCAGCAGATTACCAAATTCTGAGTCTTCATTTCAGTTAAGAAGGAAAACTTGGAAGATTTTTCTGGAATTTCTGACAAGCGCGAAGTCTCATCCTTCTCTTAAAGTACATACCAAACTCTTGATTTGTCCTTTAAAATTAATGGCTACAACTAAACAGGGATTATTCCTATCTGGTGTTTCAGATACAGATGATTTCACTTTATGTGCCATAGATACTATGGCAGCCCTTTACCTGCAGCAAGGAGCATCACAGTTGTCCATTATTCACCTGTTGCCACTGAAGTAATCTTGTGAATTGCCATTTCCCTATGGGTGTACTCATACTTGCATTTTACATGACATTGTTTTATCACTGGTGATTTTTAAAAACATTTTTTTCTGAAATGATGGAAAAGGGATATAATAATGAGTGACAGCTGCGGTAGTTTTGGGACAAAGTCCTTACAACCAGTTTCCAACACCTGAGAGAACTCATGACTGAAGGAAAAATCCCACTTCCAAATGCTTCCTGTTATTAAATAGCTGCTCTCACTTGGATTTTTCTAGAGGTGAGCAGCATTGCAAGGATGCGGATTTTGATCCAGCAAGAAGCTGGGCACCTTGGGAACTCACAAATGTGCACCAGAAAGATCTGATTAACATAACGATGGGGCTATGAAAGGCAGCTGCTGGGTAGGGGCTAAAGGATGAGAGTAGTTTAGAAAAGTCTTGTGTCTGTCTGGTCCTTACATCTTCTGGAGAAAAAGCCTGTTCTGGATTGAGAAGCTCTGAGATAAGGTATGTAAGGCAGCATGGATAACATGAGGAGAAGATTGCCTAGTTAGGAATAAGTATAGTGCTTAAACTCACTTCTGAGAGAGAAAGGGAGTGATTAGTCTGAGGTGGAGGGTGGCTGAGTGTCCTGAGAGGTGAGGATTTGGTAGAATTCTGCTGTGTGACAAGAGGCCAGTCCCAGGCCTGGTTGTGGATATAAGTGAGGAGTTCTCAGAGCTCCAGGTATTACTGTACTGTGGGAAGTGCTTGGGGAAAAGCTAAAGAGAGGAATTCCCAAGAGTTCCTGGTGAGTCGAGTGGGAAGAAGTGCTAGGGACATCATGCTGTGAAGCTCTGGCCTGTTCATCTCTCCAGTTCTTACAGTCCTGGCAGCAGCTGGAGGCAAACTGTCACCCTGTGTTGTTCAGGCCAGTGATAATAAAGAACTGATACTGGCTTTGTTTGTTGTGCAGCAACCGAAATAGCACTTCGGAGAAAAAAAAAAAAGTGAATAACCTATTCCTCCTTAGGAATCAATGCAATTGTTAATCAAGGTGGGGAAAAGTGGATGTGAGCTGGTTTTGCCCCTTAAACTCAGCAAAGGGCTTAAACAAAGCATTGAGACAATCCAAGCATTGTGCTTGCCTTGGCATCCAGTAGGCTCTTACTCTAAGAGCTGAGTTTGCTCTTGAAATACGAGACAAAAAGGCAAACAGCTACACTTTGGAGGTGAATATGGAGAGAAACTCAGAGGCATTATGCAATACAGAGAGTCACCTGTGTCCAGGAACTGTAATTGATTGCAAAGTCAAGAACAGCAATATGAAATAAGAACATCTGTTTAATGTTACAAATACAGCAGGGATATGAACTTTGAATAACAGTTGTGCAGCAACTGGTCAGGAGTTGCTGACTTACAGCTGGAGGGCTGCATATATGTTTTCCATGTCTAACAATGGCAGTGAGATATCTTGTTAGGCTGTGGCACTGTTTGCAGGGCAACAGTTTAGATGGCGACTTGTTTGATGTGGTTGTTTCTTAAATTTTATTTAAGCCTGTTCTTTTTGCTGTTCAGTCAGGTACTGAGACTTCTTCCTTGTTTTGTGTTGCATCTTTGGACTGCTACTGTCTCCATTTCCTGCATCTCCTCATTGTTTCTGTCTTGATCCAGTGGTCCTGTTGAAATCCACCTACTATTTGCATAAGTGCCCTTGAAACTACCTTATAATACTATAATTTATTTCCAGTTTTGAATGGTAGAGCAAAGAACTGGGAAACAGCTTGTGAATTGTGTCTAAGACCTTGTAGTTGCAGATGCAGAGTTGCAGCAGGCTTTTGCAATAGTCTTTAGCTGCCTGGTAAAGGTTACTCACATGTAGAGAATCATTGCCCTGGGTGTTCTTGTCTGGCTTTTCTTGTTTGATTCTTTCTTATTTTGGGGGTTGTGTGTGCCTGGTACTCATTTTAGATCTGACAGAAGAGGTGGAGGGAAGAAGATATGCTCCCAGCTCTACCAAGCTCCCTAAAACCTTTTAAGCAAAATAGGCTGAAAGGTGGGAAAGAAGGGTCAAGAAAGGTGGGAAACTGCCTACACAGATTCTTGCTTGGAGGAACCCTCCAACATGAGGCAGAGAACTTCTGTTAGTGGTGCACAACACCTCCTTTGCTGGCAGTATCTTCTGTGGCTGGAGGCTGAAGAAACAGGGGAGGAGATGAACTTACAGCGCTGGTGTACAAGTTCCTACAGCTCTTCTGAAGTAACCAGAGCATCTGCTTCCCAATTACCCAGAGGTGAACTGGAGCACGCAAGCTGGGATCAGATTTAGGTGGCACCACAGTTGTACTTAATACAAACTAAGTGTCGTTGCAGTCTAAAAGCTGTTTGGAATTGTTTAAGGACAGTTGACAAAGTATCTGTCTTGGTCAGATATTCTTCTTAGCATGTTTCTGTCTAAATGCTAATAAACTCCTTTACCTCATCAATGAGAAGCTGTCTTCAGGATGGCAGTGCATTTTATCGCTATGGCTGTTTGTACTGTGAATTTCCCCAGACAGGGGCAATATGTAATCATTTAATGATCAGCAATTTCTCTTGGCCCTGAAAGCAGGTAACTGAAGCAGGTATTTTGTCTGTACGGACAATTAGCTTGTGTAAAAACTGCTCTATGTCTGTAGCTTTTGGCCTAAAACCAGATAAAAATCACACCAGTGGTATCTTTAGTATATGCTATAACATTCTGCCTTCCTAAAGTATGTTTTGGGCAATGTACTTCTATGCTCTTAACCAAATGAATAAGCTTACATTAAATTACTCCAGAGAATTTTTATGTAGTGGAAGTGAAAGATAAAGACTTTGTCAGTCATGATTTTTTTCCAAACTACTTTTTCCACTCCATACAGCTACATATTGTTTATAAGAAGTGCAAGTTCTTTAGCTTCTCCTTACTGTTTTGTTGGGGTTGTTCTAAGAAATTAGGTATGTAGACATGCTGGGACAGGTTTGTTCTCTTGCTATGGTAGATTCAGTACTGGAGTGTTGAGTAGACTTCTTCCTAAGGTGAAGAGACTTCTCTGACTCTGCCTTTTTTGAGGGAAGAAAGAGTGACCTGTTCACTTAGGGTCTGTGAGCCCTGAGATCATGAACAGAATAGTTAGGCTTGCTCATGGGACCTGGGGGTGCTTCTGCACTATATGCAGTATCTGGTATGAGTCAAAATGGAAATATGGAGCCAGCTGACGAAATCTGACATGGGACCTTTGATCCTCAGGAGGATGTCCTGGAAGCTTTTGCATGCTGTGCACAACTGTCTGGCTCTGCACTTGGCTGTATGAAAAGGGATGTACAAGCCCTTGGTAAAACCTTATCCCTTAAAGAAAATTTAAAATTGGCCAAAGGTAACTAGTGTTGTTTGAGAAACTGAGTGTGCATTTTTTTTTTTTAAAATTGCAAGAAAAGCAGAAAACTCCAGGATCCCATTGAAGCTTCTGTTGTAAAAATAATTATTCTTCTATTTTCCTTTCCTATTTTTTGGCATAAATCCTATAGATTTCCATAGCATCTGGCATGCAGTTTTCAGTGAAATGAGAACTATAAAGGGCCTTATTTCCCTTAGGAATTCACATGTTAATTGAACCTGTACTACTACAGCTGATCTGAGCCAGATGAAATCAAAGCTTTGAGTCCATACACCTTAACTTTGAATGGCTTCAATTCTCGGGGATGGGATCAGTTTGAAACCAGCTGTAGCTCATTGGAAGCTACTAAAGGTGAGGAAAAATAAATATGATTTACACCTGCTGAACAAGCAGTAAACTGAACTGCAGTTTACCAGCTGTCACCCATTTTTGAAGCTGGCTTCAAAGCACAGTTTGGTACATTGACTCCTCTTCTTTCTCCTTCTTAAGAGCTGTATGTTATGAGTTTATCCTCCTTGCTATTTTCAATAGCAATGCTACGTTCTGATCATTATGGTCTTTAGGATGGTGTCGTGGTTTAAGCCCAGCTGGCCATTAGCACCATGCAGCCTCTCATTCAATTCTTGCTCCAAGTGGGATGGGGGAGAGAATTGTGGGGAGGTGGTGGTGGAAGAAGTAACACTTGTGGACTGAGATCAAAACAGTTTAAAAGGACAAAGCATGAAGAAAACAGTAATAATTATAATAAAAATAAAATAACTAGAATGTAAAAAACAAGTGGTGCACAATGCAATTGGTCATCACTTGCTGACCGGAGTCCAGACTGTTCCCAGGAAATGGCCATTGGCCAGCATCCCCCCAGTTTATATACTGAGCATGATGTCATATGATATGGAATATCCCTTTGGCCAGTTTGGGTCAGCTGTCCCGACTGTGTTCCCTTCCAACTTCTTGTGCCTCCCAGCCTTCCTACTGGCAGGCCATGAGTGGCTGAGCAAGTCCATGACTTGGTATAAACACTACTTAAGAAAAACTGAAAACACCAGTGTGTTATCAACATTATTCTCCCCCTAAATCCAAACCAGAACACTCTAGTAGCTACTAAGAAGAAAACTAATTTTGTCCCAGCTGAAACCAGGACAGATGTATTGCTCATTTAAGCTCTCATTCTTTGAGTTGCATATAACTGGCAGTAGAAATATTTCTGGATGCTGTTAGGCAAGACACTATGGTTTATCTAGTGTCGCTTAGCATCCTTCTTTAAGTGGGTTCCTAATTTCTCAAAAGCCTGAGGTTCTGAGTTTTGAAATGTGATTCTAGTGGATAAAGCCTGCATAGCTCTCTGGGAAAATAAAGCCTCCGAGAGAATCATAGAATGGCAGTTTGATTAGTAGCCGTTCCACAGTTACCTCTAATTGGACGTGGACAATGTATGATCCTGGATAGCAGATGCCCTTGTTGCACTGTGCCACAGCTGTAATCCAGTGCTGGCGCAGAGTGACCCGGTGAACCGAGATCTGGATTCACCTCCTCAGGAAGACAAATGTTTTGGATAAGGTGCTTAGAGTTGTCCAAGCAAACTGTGGCATTCTGTTGAGCTGAAAAAGCCTAAATGCTTCTCTGTTTGGAAACTATAAAGCTTTGTTCCTGCTCTTTCAACATGTAGATAGGAAAGATGCACATAATGTTCTCTTGCTTGCAGGTGACTTTGGAAAGTCTTAAGATAGGTAGTGTTTGGAAAACAAGTACAGTGTATTTTCTGAATATCATCCAATTAAAAGGGACGTGATAGGCAGAAATGTTGTCATAGCATGGAACATGCAATAGTGTGAAATATTTAAAGCCCGTAACTAAAGGAAGTTGTGGCTTATTCATATCAGTATCCAGTTTCTTGAATCTTGCTTATTGCTTGGTCACAAGTTCTGCAGCTGAACTGTTGACTTATTTTTGTTTGTTAGTTCTTTAAACTTCCATTCCTGAATAAAATGCCATCTTGTGATTTTATTCATGTATACGCTTTTGCAACTTTTAGTTAAGTGATCTAAAAGCATGTGTGAGTATTTTTGATGCCATATCCAAAGTAATATGCTAAGCTCCACACTGTAAACCTGCAAAGATACTATGCTACCAGCTGTTATTTTCTGGAGGCATGGTTGAAAGAGGATGTGATGGAGGTGAAGAGGAGAGGAGGATCTGAGTCCTAGCTAATGCAAAAGCTTGTACTGGAGTTACATAGTAGGACCATAGACTGGACCTGCTTTAATACTGGTCTGTAACTGCTGTGTTTCTTCTGCTTCCTAAGGGTCAGTCCTGCTTTGAGATGACAGGAGATATCTCATGGAGATTTGCTGGCAAGTGAAGTTTAATCTTGTCTTTTGTTTCTTTAATCTTAGCAGACACTGGCAGAGGGGAGGGGTGGTAATACTCTGTCAGGGCCCTGACAAGGCTGTCAGTCTGTACAGCCAATGACATTCAGACGGGGATGTCAAACTGCATGCAGGTCCCATGGAGATTTTGTGACTAATGATGTTCATAAGCATGCAAATGCAAATTTAATGTGAAACAGCCTTCTCATTTACTTGTTACTGCACAACAGTGCTGATGTGATTATACTCTATGAAATAGCTGATATTCTTACAGTATGCTTTTTATCATCTTCCCACGTTAGATTCTGGGATTATTATTGGCTTTGCAAAAGACAAGGTAATATTTCTTAAGCTGTAAGCATCTGTAAGTGAGCTCTTGTTCCCTGGGAACTGGTTCTCTTCAAGCTGTCTGCTTGTGTTTCCCTCCCTTGGAAGAGGGAGATGTCTGCTTAGTTGCTTAGTTCCTTTCCATTCTTGCCTTCCCTGTGGCTTCTGGCTAGAAAATGGCTAATATCTGTGAAGAGCTGCTGGATCTCATTGTAGGACATGCACTTTGTAGGCAGAAGAGGGCTGCTCTCATTCTGAGTATTTGGAAGGGTAAACTGTCATGTGACTAACTTAATAGGAAAGTTAATTTTGATGCAAAGTTTTCTTGGAGACTCCTGCAAACATCTTGTACATATGTCAGCAAAACCTGGAATTACGGATCTCCGTTCACTTTCCTGGGGTAAAGAAGAACCATAATATTCATTAGCTTAGTCACATACGTCAAAACAAAGCACTCCAAACGGAGTATGGTAAGAAGAAAACAAAGTTATTAAGTTGTCAATGTCTTGGTTGATCAATTGTTGCAAAGAGGAGGAACTAAATTGATGAACCACATAGATAAGTTATGCAATGTTATGAAACATATGTTGAGGAACTGATTAAATGCACATATCCTTTGTACTTAGAAATTATTTCTGGAAGTTCGCAACTCTAGTCATGGCATATGGCAGCTTAAGAATCATGCATCTGAGTTCTAAATATAGTGAGCCAGAATCTCTGCTGCTGGATCAGTATTCAGAGATCAAAACCGACCAAGGACCTGTTGTGCATTACAATACTCCTTTCTGTCTGCTTGTTCTATCCAATGCTTTGTGGGTTGCTTATTTAATGACATTTAATCATTAATTATTCAGTTGTTTGAAAGCCTGTTTATATTGATGATTAAAGCTGCCTGCATATCTAGCCAATCCATAAATTTATCTGGGTTTCAGATGCAGCTTGTTAAGTTTTAACATGTGGTTGCCCTGTGTGAGGAGTTCTCAACACTCCTGCCTGTGAAATTGCACCATTGGTCAAGGGCTGCATGCTTTCCTTCCGCAGGAGAGAAAATTCCCTGGAGTGAGCTGGCTATTTTCTGACAGACTCCTCACTTCCATTAAGATTACTAATGATAGGACAAGAGGGGATGGGTTCAAGTTGCACCAGGGGAGATTTGTATTAGATATGAGGAGATATTTCTACTGAAAAAGTGATGAGGCATTGGAACAGGCTGTCCTGGGCAATGGTGGGGTTGCCATCCCTAGAAATGTGCAAAAAAATGTATGGATGTGGCACTTTGGGGTGAGCTTTAGTGGTCATGGTAGTATCAGGCTCAAGGTTGGACTTGATGATATTGGAGGTCTTTTCCAACCTTAATGATTCTATGAGGTGCAGAGGTACAGCTCCTGCTGGGAACCCCACTGGTTCAGAAGGTGTACTTTTACAGTAGACCCTAGCATTCCTAGTACGAGGCACTCTAAAACAAAACTGATTTTAACTGCATAGACTCTTCTGAGATGTAACTGTTGCACTTAAATTAGGGCAGAGTGGGGAGAAGCTATTCAACTGTGAGTTCAATGACCTTGCAATAACAGCAGCCAAGGCGTCATTCCCGAATTGGGTCACAGCCTTCTTAGTACTTGGTAAATAGGACCTTAGTACCCCTATTTAATACAAACTACAAAAAAGGAAACTTACTTAATATTTTCTCTAGAGTACCCTATTTGTGACTAAATGAGATGCAAGTGGTTTTGCATAGTATCTCAGTGTGTAAAGGATGGATTATCTAGGCTCCCCAATAGCTTAGAGGGTCATGGACCAACTGTCCAGCTGACAAATGGCCAGCTGGTAGCTCTCTAAAACAAGTTATTGAGAGATATTTATAACTGAATATAATATGTTACATTCAATAAGGCATGAAGGCCAAAAAATTGAATAAAATCCGTCTGGGTATAAAACTAAAGGGATGCTGCACTTCTGCTTATTGCTTCCAAAGGCAGTGAATATTTAAACATCTTTGGCTTCACTTTGGATGAAGGGGTGAAAACACTTCCCACTAAAGCAGCTCTAAGTGCAGCTGGATGTCTGTCTGAAGCAGAGTGAAGTACAGGCCCTGTTTGGAATCTACAGTCACAAATACTTGCATAAATGGTTATTTTTCACAGGTGCTACATACAAAACATTCTTATGCAAATAAATACTCTATGCTTTAACCGGATAATTAATAGGTGTTTTGTTGTTTTTTTGGGTGTGGTTTTTTTGTTGTTTGTTTGTTTGGGGAGTTTTTTTTTGATCTTCTAGTCAGAAAAAGGGTGAGTTTTGAAGAACTGACAGGATCAAGCCCTGAGAATTCTGGTCTGACCTCACAGCTGACTCTGCTTGACTGGGAGGCTAGACTAGAGACCTCCTGTGGTCAGTTCCAACTAAAACTACCCCAATGATATAATCAACTGGTGTTTTATGCTAACAACAATAATGCTTCTAGGTTGATTGTATCTAATTACTTTGCCAGATCTCTGAATGATAGACCTAAGTTCTTAAGAATAAGCCCATGCTTGGGTTGATGGCAGTACTGTTACAGGTGATAAATATGAAGCCCAGCTATAAAGCCCCTAAGAAGAAGTCAGTACTCTTGCAGGTAGAGCTGTGTTACTCTTCTTAGAGACTATGTATATAGATATATAAAAAGATGTGTAAAAATTCCCCTCTAACTGTAGTTAAGTAAGCTGCAGTGAATGGAAAGCTGCTAGGGTATACTCTTGGCAGAAAGGATTGTATTTTTCCCCTTTGATGTGAAAAGCTCTATGTGATCAAAGAAAATCATCCTGTTTAAATGTGCAAGAAAAATCAAATAAACCTATATCTTAGAGGAGAAAAAGCTTCAGTTTTCTGAAAGGCAAAAGCTGATGCTAAATCACTGCAATGGCGGCAGTCATGTTGCTTGTCATGTGTTGTTATAATGCAGTAAAGATGGAAGATAACCTCAGTATAGTGTCAAGTTTATTTTATTAATATGACTTTCATATCTGACATACAACTATTTTATTCCACTACCTTGAAGGAAGGTTTTCTAGAAAGAGGGCCAAAAATTAAGATTGGTTATTTAGGCTCTAATGTTTATAGTCCCAACTGATGCTGGTGCTTTCATGGATGTATCCAACTACTATTTAATATCATGGGCTCCACAGATGTGTCATACACACAGTTACATCTACTTCAAAAAATAGAAGTAAGAAAGCATCACAAAGCAGTGATGATTTTAGCTCTGGGCATATTATCAAATTGATGAAGGTACCTGGACATTGCATGCAAATCTCTGCTAAATGCTGGGGGAAAAAAAAAAGGACATATAATAGCAGCTGATGTCCTGGTGGCAATTCACTTAGCTTTTGAATTTACCTGGCTTTGTTATCATAGAAAGTAATCTAGTATAGCAAACCTTCACCAGCCTATTTTATTCATATCTCTTATGGGGCTTGTTTTGACCTCATTTCAATGTCATTAACTTGAAATTCATGTGTTTCACTTGAAAGTATGAATTTTTGTGCTTCCTATGCTGACTTTAATTTTGGTCTTTATAATTTTTTGTTTGTGCTTGTAATTTAAACTCCAAAAAGCCTTTGTAACCTAGCACATATGCCTGGACTATGCTGCTTGTTTCACTTTCATATGAACTTTTAGGCTGTCATCAAATGTACAGTGGTTGGACATACAAAACCTTGTTTTTCTTGCCTCTGACAAAGAAATACAGTAAAATTGCTCATGGAACAATTGCCTGTGTCTCATGTGTAAGGTATCTTTCATATGGCTTTCTTCTATGTATGCCAGGTTTGCCTTTGCAACTTATCTTTTATTTGCTTGAAATTGCACACATGGTCCCAGCCTCCAGCCAATTCATGTATGTATTTTGTATGTTTTTCCTAAGTTACCTGACACTTTATCTGTATATTTAGAATATATCTGTGAAAAAATTCCTGACTTTGACCAGCCTATCATTCACATTCCAGGCAGGGTAGGTTTCTCCATGTTTTATTCAACTTCCTGTGGTTTTGGTTGTTTTTTTGTTTTTTTTTAAATCAAATGCTGCTCTACCATTAACTAGTTTTTCTTCAGGAATAGCGGTTGCCTGTGTAGTGACTTTGCACATTTTGGAAAAGTAACAGAATTTGTCAGTACATCCTTGTTTACAGTTCCTCAGCCAGTGGGCTGAGGTCACTTTTGGAATGTTCTTGAGTGTTTCCAGGCCCTTGTTCACAGACTGGCTGCTGTGGTCATCATTGTCTGTGGCAGTCAGTTCTTTTCACCTGACGCTGTTGTGACTTGGTACTTCTCAGATCACTGTCAGAAAGACGGGTAGATGTTGAATATATCTTTTTATGTCTCCATCTGCCTGGGGAGAGGAATCTAATTTTTCTACTCCTCTTTCTTTGTCTTTGGTTTCTTTCTTTGCTACAACTCTGAGTTTCTAACTTCACTTACCTGCAGGAAACTCTTCCCCTCTGCCATCCTGCTCTAGATTTGAAGATTGAAAATAAAGCGATAACATGAGGCATTCAGATTGTATGCTTTTCTCTCCATATATTTTCTCAAAGGCCTTTCTTCAGATGCTCAGATGTAGTCCCAGATCCCTAGCTAGTCAGACACTTAGAGAAGTGGTGGAGGAGCCCAAGGGGCAAGGGAGTCCAAGGCTTTGGCAGGCACAGGTAAGCCTGCCCTGGGATTGCTCATGCAAATATCCGTCACTGCCCACCTCTGCTGAAGAGCGCTGCTAGCGAGCACTTGAACTTGTCCAAAGGGCTGAGTGAAGGCAATGAGATGCTTGACTGAGGGAAGTACTTGAGTGCAGTTTGGCTCACTGTTCCTCTCTCAAAATCCCTTAGATGCTCAGGGAGTCACTTAGCTGCAGAGCAGCTAGTGCAGGGATGGGAGGGGATCAGTCCCTGCTCCTGTCTTTTTGGGGTGATAGACCAGATCCTTAGGAATCTTTCAGGGCAAGGAGAGGAGAAAATAGCTTTGTGATTTGAATATATTCCCTCCCCGAGGAATAACAAATGACCCTTGGCCTTGATGAATATGCAGTTCCTACTTCAAAATAGTTATTCAAAACAATGCTGGAAAATGCTGGAAGCTTGAAGCAAACCACAGGGCAACAAACAGGACTGAGTTAATATGGTAATATTGAGAAGAAGGGACCAGTGTGTTACAACTACAGACTGTATTGCCCTTCTCTCTGCTCTACAGGCTACTCAGTGCCAGTGAGGCTGAAATACCAATGACAATACTGTTTATTTCAAGCCTTGCTTAGAGTAAGAAACAAGGTAATGGAGAGAATCTGATCTGTCTACCTTTTGGTCCTTAACATTTGCACTAGTTCATCAGCATTAGCTGGTAGGGCTGAAGACAACAGGAACTAGGCAGCCTCCCCCTCTTAGCTGATGAGGAAGCCCTTGCTCAAATGCTTCACTTCTGCCGGTGAGGATCTGCAGAGGTCTCTGTCTCCTGCGCCCCTGGCAGCGTGTGGACTTGAGACACCTCCTGAGGATGCCCTGGCTTTTCTGAGGAAGAGATCTAGCTCTCTGTCCAAAATGCAACACTGTACAATATTGCATGTGTGTCTCCTGATGGGCCGGTCCATGTTTTGGTGGGGCTGTTGCTTGTCTCTGTACTGGTCCACTGGTCAGAGCACTCATTTCCTGCTTTAGCTGACCTCAAAGTGAATTAAATCTATCTGTCTCCCACCCTAGCTGGGTCCTCTGATCAGCAGGACATGGTGAAGTGCTCCTCAATTGTCTGTGTACCTTTGATTGGTTTGCAAGGAGTTTTAGGCAAGATGAATGTCTCTTTCTCCAAGTCAAGAGAGCTAATGAATTTGGTCACCTCCACAATTGTGCAGTGATTTTTAGACAGACCAGACTGTCATTTAATATGTCAACAGAGGTAGCTAAAATCCATCCTGTCATGACCATTATTCAGGTGTTCTGATTTCTTCCCCATAAGCTTAAAATGGTGGGTACTACTGTTATTTTTGGCAGTGATTCATCTAGCATTTAATTTTATCAGCTGTATTTTGAGTTTGATGTACTTTTTAAGTTGCTGCTACTTCCTCTGGACTGGTGAATTTCAAGGCAGCCTCACCAGCTCCACTACAAAGACAGGCAATGAATTTTGTGCTTAAAGACTGAATAGTAACTAATAACGAACTGTATTCAATCTTGATGTCCTTAGCAAGTGACATGCTAAGAACTGAGATGTATCCTGTATGATTAAATTTGTTCTGAAACTTTATCAGCTTCATCATTAGCAAGGAAAGTTAAGTGCAAACTCTTAAAGCTACTCTTGCCAGTGAAAAATGTGGTCAATTTGCCAGAGAACAGTATCAAATGATAAACTACGTAACTCTCCCTTCCTGCCATGTGCCTGCTGTGATCAGAGCCCTAATGATAACTACCTAATCCTACCAGGGGGTATTTAGTTGTCAGCAAACAATCCTGTGTGTATGATTAAGGCCAGAAATTTTATAATAAAAATGTAGGGCTAATTTATCTAGTTCTCCTTCTATCTGTCCCACAAACCTCTAATTACAGGCAGCAAGAGTTTTCATAAATAGAAACCAAGTAAGAATCTCGGCATTTGTCCTACCACAGTAACAACCTGGAGACTAACCTTTTGAAGCTTGCTCTAGTCCACCAAATTGTTTTTCTGTGCCTTCTGTTGTAGCAAGAAAGAACTACAAATGCTATTTTTATAAATTTGCAGGTAATAGTGTATCATTCCTTTAAGCTCTCAAGTGGTTTTTATGTTACATGATTGGCTTGGTTTGGAGCTACCTGGTCCTCTTCTATCTCCCTGCTCAGCAGAGCTGAGTGTCTGGCCCTGTTTGTTCTGCTTCTCCTTGTTTCCACGCTATTCTGAGAATGAGGAGGAGCTCTTCAATATGTGTTTTGGTTTTTTCCATTCTCAGTCAAATTTACCATGAAGAAAAGGACTTAGGGGTGCTGGTGGACGAGAAGCTCAACATGAGCCACCACTGTGCACTTGCAGCCCAGAAAGCCAACTGTATCCTGGGCTGCATCAAGAGAAGCGTTGCAAGCAGGTCAAGGGAGGTGATTCTCCCCCTCTACTCCGCTCTCGTGAGGCCCCACCTTGGAGTACTGCATCCAGTTCTGGAGCCCCCATTACAAGAAAGATCTAGATGTGCTGGAACGTGTCCAAAGAAGGGCCACGAGGATGATCAGAGGGATGGAGAACCTCCCCTATGAAGGCAGACTGAGAGAGTTGGGGCTGTTCAGTCTGGAGAGGAGAAGGCTCCGAGGAGACCTTATTGTGGCCTTCCAGTATCTTAAGGAAGATACTGGAGTAGTTTGCGCTGCAGCTGTGACAGCAAGAGAGAGCGATTTAAGAGAAACTGAGCTCTTTTTTGAGTCTGAACTCAGGACCAGGAGCTCCTGGTAGAAAGTTGTTGCTGATAAGATTGTGTATGAAAGATGCCATATATATTTCTGTCCCAATTATGGACCTAAAACTGACTTTGTCAGGCTCACATTTTGTTCTTGTGGGTTGTGGTGTGGGTCACTGTACAGCCCTAGGGTTTCTTTCAAGAGGTATTTAGCTACATATTTGATCATAAACTTCTCTGCTGAGATCTTAACAGACTTACTGATTTCCCACTGAGAAATAATTTTCTGAAATTAGAAACCAGAAGTATTTCCAATTGTAGTGTTTCCCTACCTTTTCATGTTTAAAAACATTTACGAGTTCTCCCAGCCACACTTACTGATTGAGTTGCCAAGACGGATGCCAAGCAATTTGCCAGGTAAGGCACAACCTGTATGTAGCATGTGAGTTTTTAATTTTGTTGGATTTCTATTCACTTACACGTTTTCCTCTGAACTTTCTGCACAAATTTGTTCTCTGCCTGGCAGGAACTCTTGGCTGGGCTGCTGTGACAGTCCACAGAGCTGAAATACTAAGGCATTGCTTCCAATCTAAGTTGTAATTTGTGGTAACTTATTTCTGGCTTAACTAGCAGGATCTGTGGTGCCAAGCTTCCTTTTTAATGATGTGAACAACCCAGACCTTGGGCTGAGCTCTAGATAATTTGATGTAAATTAATTGATTATTAAAATAAACCTCTTCAAATGGAAGGAGCCTGTGGAACAAAAATGAACTTCGAGTCTGTTTGTACTCTCTTCAAATTGCCAGCAGATGACAGTGTTCCATCAAATTTTGAACTCATGGCTGCACTTTTTGTTGCCACTGAGAGACTGGCTGCAGCATTTTACACCCTACTATGTTGTCAATCATTTGGTAGCAGACATCTTAGTTAAGATTCTGTTCAAATTTCCACTAAAACCCCCTTCTAGGACACCTCAGTTTCTTTTAAAAGAATTATCAACCTTGGAATATTTTTAAAAACAAGCTTGAAAAAAACTAGTTGCTTTGAATCTCTGTAGATGTGAAAAGGGAATAGTCTTCCTGTCCAATCAAAACCTCTAATTTTAAAGTCTAGGGTTCAATAGTAATCCAAATGTGTCCTCTATAAAATATTTCTCAAGTCTAGAGTCTTAATACTGCATTGCCTGAGATCGATAATCTCGATTAGTTTGCTAAATATGCATGATTTCATGTTGTTATTTCACCCAGAAATTCAACGTAATAATGGTCCAGACAATTACAGCACTACAGATGCTATTGGTATCAATCTTGGTATCAGGCTGTCTGGAAGATGCCAGTTGTAGGAAGAAAAAATGATGCCTCTAGGCACTTCTTGAAGTGAGAAGGAGATCCAGCAGCATATTCCCTGCCCTATAGAAGAAGGGATCTCAGCCTTCTGAAGAACATTAGCACAAGTATTTATACACCCGCTAGTGTCTCTCTAGAACACCAACCAACAAACAGGATTTTTGTACCAAGGTGGGAAAAGGTACAGATGCTGTTGGTTTTGCTTTGTTTTGGGGCAGGAGCATGAGTAGACTAGAATTATAGTTTGTCAGTCATGGGCTTGTGGTCAATGAAGAATCAGAGGTGGTCCATGCACTGCTCTGAATTTGAGTGTTTCAGTTATAGTCAGCCATTGCAGAGATGCAGATTTGAGAGCTATGTTAAAATATTTGTATTGACTTCATTTGTATTCTTAATTATAGGAATGCAAACATGACTCCAAAATAGCTCTTTAGTGTTAATTATGCTATTATCTCTTCTGGTGGGTGTTAAGTAATAACAGGTTCCAATCAATTTATCAACTGAGTAAGTCAATTTGATTTATGTTCACCACCCCCCCCCCTCCTGAACGGTAAGTCTTTTGTTTTTTGTTCCCCCCCCCCCCCCAATCTGAAAGGTTAGTCAATTCCCTTGAAAAACTGAGTATCTTGGAAGACTTCTAGAATTTCTTCTGTCTTTAATTTTTATTTGTTATTACAATTGATTGAGCAGCAAATGAGTATGAAGTAAAATGTTAACAGCAAGAATTAATGGAAAGCCAAGATTCTATGAAACCAAGTTAACTGTACACATGAATATTTCCACTAACCTGATTATGAAATACCATTGCTATGATTTTTACTGTCTATAGCTCCTGCATGCTCTTATTTTTCTGACCAGCAATCTAAAATAACATACTGAAAACCTACAGTAAGCCCATTATGACTCAATTTTTAGCCATATCATAAATTGTAGCACAATACTTTAGTACTGTAAGTGCTGCTTGACTTTTCTTTCTAAAAGGGTAGATTAGTAGCTTTAATTTTTCATGTCTCTTCCATACTGTCCTATCAGCTGATGTCTACTGAAACAAGCAGAGACAGGCTTGATATGTCTCGGTAACTATGGAATGAAATACTCAATTTCTTGGCATCTTCCTTCCTTCTTAGAGACATAATTTACTGAAGGTTCCTATTTCGGCTGAAAAGGCGATGGATATTTTTTTAATGTTTTTCAGACAATCAGATAGCTTAAAGTCAATTATAAATGAGCCAAAAAAGACTAACATGGAGGCTATGTATAAAGCATATTTTTATTAAGAGTTGTCTACCCTTTAGAGTACAAACCATCTAACGATATCTGCAATATCAATTCACACTGTCAAGGAAAAGCGGTTGGAACGGCACTCGGGCATACATTCACTTCTTAATCCCATCTTTAACAACCACACAAACTAAAAACATTTCAGTCCAGTAAGTGTGTAATGAACATCAGAGGAAATGGATGACTTCTGCACAGTGGAAGTAAGCTCTCCGGTGAGGGCATTTCTACTTTTCTCCAAGCAAATCTTTCCTTCTTTATTTTAGCAACAGCAAATTCTCCAATGACAAACTTATGATTGAAGGTCTCCAGGGGTAACTCAACCTGAAGGGCTAAAGATGAAGTCTCTGAGAATAGATGGCTAAAAGATATGAGGAGGTCTGAGAGGAACACTGTATCTCAGCTGGCGGAGCTGTGTAGCTAGAGTTCAGCTCTTGGGGATGTGCATGTGGTACCAGTGGATGTGGTCCACAGAATTAATTGTTTGGCTGTTTTAGTCCTCTGCACCTGTCCTGGCTGCTACCTGTGCATCTTGCATTTTTATCTGACCTAATTCTGCAATCCTTTTTACCCTCTTTAAGCTTTTTTTTTTTTTTCCTTCCAAAACATGACATCAAGATGGTCTTGCTGTTACAAATGGCTTTAATTTGGTACAAGAAAATACTGATTGGATGGCATCTGTATTCACCTCCAGAAACTTCAGTAACAAAATATGGGAAGAAGTTTTAGACCTAAACTGTCTAATTTTGAACGATAAAAGTGAAAAAAAAATTCCTTATTCTTTAGTGAAGAAAGCAAATCAAAGACAGATTTCCATAGTCATTAACAAATCTGTTGTTCCTTCCTGCCTCTCTCTGCTCTGAGCCATCATCACGATTTCCTGGGATGGAAAGGATGGGCAGTTTTCTCAGACTCTCCTCTCTGAGAGGTTTATCAGCCTGGTGAGAGCTGACCTCAGGCAGCAAAAGAGCTTGCCATTCAAGGGCTACCATCATTTATATTGGGATTTCCAAAATGAACTCTCCAGGCACAAAAAAGACAGTCAAAGGCCCTAATCTGTGTCTGATTTGGAATAATTAAAATACCTTCCTTGTTTTCCAGTGTATTTTTCTTCATGGCCAGGGTTTATACCATACCTCATTTGAAGGATCTTTGCCATGCTTGAATGAATTTTTGTAGATGTGCATTCCTCTAGGCACAAACCCCGCTTCAGGTTCCTGTTTATCTATAGCTCTCACCACTTAGAAACTGGGACTGAAATTAAAACCTTTGTAGGATGACCAGTGACTGCTATCCTGCTGCTGCATGAAGTCAGTTCCCTGGAATATAGCCAACCAATATTTTTGGCAGTTTTCCTGGAGCAGCAAGAGGACTTGCTGACCCTGACATCTGGTGCACCTTATGAAATCCAAGCAATTAATTGCAATCCAAGGTAGAATCTCTCTAGACAGGCTAAGGACGTCTGTTTAGCAGAAACCTTGTGGTATTCATTAAGACCCTTCCAGATAATTTCCAGCAGGTAATTCTCCTAGCCTTGAAGAGCATTAGGTAATATGTTATCCAGAGCCCATTCTAACATTCGTCTGTGTTTTTTGGAAGGTAAACCAGGGATTATTTACTAGGGGATATGACTGACTGAAAACAAGACTGAGGATAGATAACAATTTTTGTGCTGTTGTCTGAGATGCCGTTAAGGTTGAAAGTGTCGAGGAACAGAGTGGATCTTAGTAGAGTAGTCTTGCTGAAAAATGGGTCTTGCCCCTTATTGTTTGCCAGTCACACTGAGTATATGGTCACTGTAACACTGTCAACAGTCTGCTGGGAATGGGCCACAGATGTCTTTTTAGCAAAGCTATTTCTTAAACTCCAATGGTAGCAGGTTTTTTTCTTGCTGCAGATGAACAAAGAAGTGCAAAGCTTCTCTACTCTAACGGAGAGGAGCAAGTTGTTTAGGTGGAGGTACAATGCTCCAACAAACCACTTATTTTGAATGGACATGGTGTGATTTGGGTCACACTCTGCATTTGTTTGTGCTGGCAGGTGTACAGAAGGGACAGTGATAAATGTTTGAAATGTCAAGAGATTCTTGTTTCCACACAGTGAGAACTGTGGCCTGGTAGGATCTCATTAATACTCACCATGATGCTTCATTTGATATCCTATATGACGGGTATCTTTCTCTCCCACATACCATAGTATTTAGTAATATATGTTTTTTCTGTATCCTGATAAATACATTTCTCTTAATGTAACTGCAACATTGAGGTATGTGTCTGTGTCATCTTAGTCTACCATGTTGCCTATAAATAAACAGGAACACACAGGGGAAAGTTAGCTTTGGTGCAAGCAGATGCAACCCAGGTGAAGTTAAAGGTGTTTATCTTATTTACACTGTAACTGTATGTAAATACATATATGACACTGGGGGCAGAACCACTGCAAATGATATTATGTTGCAAGTGAGGCTGAAAATTATGAACAAGTAATATTTTAATTATCTTACATTAGGACTGAGCTTAATTTCTTGTTGTTTGATCAGTGTTTCCAGGAATTTGCTAAGTCTTAACTGGTTGACTTTATATCCCTAGAAGACCATATGGACCATAGAAGACTTTTAACTTCGAACTCTCAGTTGACAATTTCCTAGTGCCCAGATAGCATAAATACAGACTTTTTAAGAACCCAGGTATTATTTAAAAGTGGGATCAGGACTAAGTGGAATTGATTATTCCACAGTTTGTGCTTCAACTACCTGTCAATACCCAACAAATAAGCATAACTTGCTCTGGTCACATTTGGAGATCTGGCAGTGCAGGTGCTTGCTCAACCCAATTGCTACACTGGGAATCATGAAATCTCAGTTAATGTGTGCAAAAGCAACTCATGCAAAGAAAATTCCCAGTTTGTAATAAAGCATGGATTTTTCCAGCATCTGAGGTTAAATTGTTCTCGGTAGGATACTAAAGAAAAAAAAGTACTTGGAAAAAGTGTTTAAATTTCCTGTCCATTTCAAATAGGTGTCATTTCACAGTCCCAAAGTTAATGGAAGGCATACTTCTTGGCACTGTGGTTTTAGGAGTCAGGTGGGTTTTTAACTTTCCTTTTCTTGCAGAGAGTGAGCTGACATTTTAGGGAAGGGCCATGCATGAAGTTCTGAACACAGTCGGCCAAACCAAATCTAAGGGCACCCAACACTTGGAAGAACCTTTCCTTGTAATCTTGGGTACATGGTTTGAACAAAACAGTGTCGCTTTTCATCCACGCCCTCTTCGTATGGATGACATTTCTCATCGCCACTTCCAGGCTCTGACATTCACTTTTTAATCTACTTGCAAGTGACTTGGTTGAATGAAATACTAGTAGACCACAGAAGCAGTCGATACTGTTTTGACAATGTGGAGAAGACAGTTCTTGTTTTCCTGTTTGTGTGTAACGTACTTCAGTCACAGTCTGGTGTCTAAAATAATTGCTTGCTGTCAAGAATTTGGGTAACCACACTGACTGGAAGAGAGTTTTATTGCTGTCCATGAAGATGGTCAAACCCAAGTTATAACTCCGATCCTCACTGAAAGGGAGTTGAACTGGATGGGCTGCAGGTTTGGCAGTTAGTGCCTTTTGTGTTTGTTTTTTTTTTTCTTTTGAAGAGAAGCATTGCAGCCCTGATTTTGAAAATGTCTCTTTAACACTAAGGACTTCAGAGAGTGACTCCTGCCTTGAACTGGTACAAAACAGAGCAGAATCAGGCCTTGAGTGAAAAATAAAACAGGATGTTCCCTTCACTATAACTGCAGGACTCATTATATGTTCTGTATTTAAGTGGTGTTGCAGACATTCATGTGATACAGACAATACATCTTTGTCAAGGTGACAGGTCTCTTGGAAAGAAGATTTCTTCTGCGCACTACGAAGTACTGCATGTTCTGTATTTAATGTGCTCAATGCTCTCTGAATTCTTAAGCTTTATATTTCCCTCTGTACCATCTGTATGTTTTGTTGGAGGATAGGTTGCTGATGTGAACTCTCCTGTGTTTTGCGTATGCCAAAATGGTGCCTTTCAATCATCACCTCTTTACAAAGAAGGCAATTCTTGGTGCTCTGCTCTGTTGCAAGTCTCATATCAGCACCTATTCTGAAAAAAAGCTTTCTTAATACTGTCAGACACTCCACAGTTGCATACGGGTGAAAAGTTTCCTCAGATTATAAAATAATTATAATGCAAACAGAATAGTGTTTTAGGGGAAAAAACCCCACATAATATACATTTGTCATGTATTTGTGTGTTAAGACAATAAAAACAACATTAGTTATGTGGAAAACTATAAGCCAGCATCACAAGTGGGAGGAATTAAATACACTTTTTTAAAGGATAAGCCTTTATTCCTACCTCTGTATCTTGTAAACATTTTTCTCTAACAGTTCTGTTGACTACCAGGGGACTGCACATAAGTTGGAAAACCAGAATCTGTCTTTAATTCTTCCTAAAAATACTTAGTTATGAAGAGTAACTGCTAAGTAAAAAAGGAGGAAATTATTTCTCTGGGTTGTTCTGTAAAGGATGCTGAACAGTGTGAAACTGGTAGAAAAAGGTAGGGAGAGAAGAATGGGAATTAGAGAGGCAGAGCTCTGTCCCTGCTGAGGAGTCTAGGACAGAGGCACATGGAGACACGAGGATATGTAAAGCTGGGCTATACATTTCCTAGGGTTAGCTTGGGGAATTCAAAGGCACCATTTATCTTGCTACTTGGCAGCCATGTACATCTTTCTAGGAGTGTTCAGTCGCACAGTCACTGTTGTCTTTCAGCCTTTCTTTACCCACAGTGCTTTTCCTTCTGACAGAAGGGATATACTTGTTCCTGTTGGAGAACTACAGCTTCCCTCTGACTTTTTTTTTTTTTAAACCCATCTAATTTAAAGTATTTTATGGAGCAGGTTGATACCAGGGCAGAAGCACAAGTATGTGGATGACTGTGCAGCCCCTAGTACCTTGTGCCACCAGAGGCAGGCAGACTATGCACAGGAACACAGCTGGCTCAGCCTCCTGCAATGTTACAAGCAGATGAGTGATGCTCAGGGAAGAAAAGTGCTCATGCATGAAGAAGCTAAAATAGAATACATCTACATTTACTGTTTCAGCCTTAAAGTATACAGACTTGCATCCCTTCAGGGAGAAGAACTGGGAAGGTGTGCACCAGGGGAGCACTTCTCATGGTGCAGCCACTGGCAGCTGTCCTGCCCATGCAGCTGGACTGCTAGAGCTTCTCTGAGGTGGTCCCCTACTCTTGAACAAGGAGTTGTATGGATGTCATTCTCAGCACCAGCTTCTTTTTTCCTTTATAGGCCTGCTCCTGTAGTGTAGCATTATTACTTGTGTGTGCGGGGTCCCAGTGAAGTCACTGGGTCCAAACCATGAGAAACATGTGGAATACAGGATCTAAAATCTTAAAAATGAAGGATTTCTCTGTGGTCTTTTTCAAATTCCCCATGCAACTTTAGTTGATACAGTGAATTAATCCAAGAATTTCAAGTGGGCTGCATTTCAATAGCTCATTTAAAAAAAAAAAAATATCTCTGGAGGTTTACTGAGCTTTAAGAATCCAAGGAATAATTAACTGTACTATTTTAAAGTGACCAGATGCTGCCTTAATATGTGCTTCCAAAAGAGAGGAAAATCCCCTTGGTTTCTTTCTAACATTTGCACTTTATCTGGAAGGCCTAAAACTCGCATCGAGCCAATTCTAGGAAAGATTTGTGTATTTTAAGAATCCAGCAGCAGAGGAGGAAAAAGCTCTGCAAAGCAATAGCACAACTTTTTTTAACCGAGGTGCTTGCAGTGTCTTTCTGCAGCTGCTTTTAAAGGTGTGTGTGGGAAGCCTGCAAGCTGACTTAGAGCCTGCATTTGGAAAGAAAGGATTCATAAAGCCAGTAGACTGACTGCTTGCATCTTCTGGATTTGGTGCAGTTCCCCGTGGGTCTTCAGTACATGTTGCAGCAGATGACTTCTTTGGGAGGAACCTGGGGGGCTGGCCAGGGTTGTCCCATGCAATTTGCTATTTGGAAAGCTTTGTCCTGCCAAAAAATCCTAGGAGGAAGTAGCTTGATTCTAAACATGCTGCTAGTTGTGAAGAAAAATGTCCCACAGTTATGTGCCACTAGATGTCAGAAAAACTACATGGTTTAGCTCGAGAGGAAACTAGCCGAGTGATTTTGTTCACTGCTTATGCAATTGCATAACGCTTTGGTCAGGGGCCAAGGAAAACAGATAGTTGAGTGTCTTTTTGTTTGCATGAAATAGTAAACATACTGATGGGTCAAACTTTCCTCTCATTTCCCCCAGAGGAAGATGGAAATAAACCTTTTGTCAAGAGTTATGCCACCCTGGAAAACAGCAATTGCTTTTGGTCTCATCAGCAAACCCTTCTCTTTTAGAGTGCTGTGGTTTTGTGTTCTTTGAATAAAGCTGGTCTCTGACTTTTAAGTAACTGTAGTGGAAGCTTTGTGGAAGGTGAGAGGGTTGGCTCTTCTTCAGCAGAAATGAAAGCTGTTGTAGTTGGGATACTTGTGCACGTGCAGCAAATATCAGATATGATATTTCTCTATATAGGAACATCCCCAATTCTTAGTTCACAAGGATAAAACTCGTGCAAATTGCAAAGCTTCATTATAAATAATAATACCTAAAACCTTCTATAGAATTATGATGAAGTATATGCAGATTCACCTAAAATTGTGTCTCAATCTCCATAATAGAGTTCAGCCTTAGGAGGAGTATTTGTTCTCTATGGCTGCTAAGGTCTGTTGGTTCACTGATGAAGTTGCAGAGTTTGGATTGTATAGCTGCCTGCAATTCAATTAATAAATGAGTTCTCAAAGTTATTGTTGTGTGTTGCATATAACATGAAAATGTAGATTACTGTTTTATGCATAAATGCATATGTATCTGAGTACTTTACAGGCTAAAATCCCCTTTGGAAACAGCAAAAAAGTTCATACTCAGTGTGTTGATGTTTATATGCTAATGTGTTCACCTCCCTCTGGGAAAAAAGCACATTCCAAAGGAAAAAGAAGTATATGGCTTGTCATCATGATTTCTGAAGCAATTCCATATTTCTGAACTTGTGATTCTTACTAGGGACACGTGCAGTATTCAGTATTTAAGGATCAGACTGTGACCTTTAACAGGAATATTGCCAGGAAAACTAGAGGGATATTAGGGCAGAAAGAAAGAGTCTGAGGAATAAGAGCATAGACACATCCAATTCACTCTATGTCTTACATTTCTGTCTAAATTGTTGTACTTCCTTGTTGTCTATGAATTACTGCATATAAGTCCCAGAAGCAATATTAAAACGTGGAACACGTGTTAAATATAGGCTGTTTCTAAAAAACTAGTATATATTTCCATATATATTGATAACTGCTAATAAAAATAACATTAACACATGATAGTCAAATGTAAATATTCTTAAAACAATTTTAAGATCCTAAGCAGTTTAGATATTATATTGTGTGCATCAGATATTTGGAGATTGATTGACAGAAAATTATTTTTGATAATTTTTCATATTTTGTTTTCTATTTTTGGACTTTTGAAAAGAGCTCTCTTCACCATAAGGTTTGGAGATTTACATCTTAAGTTCTTAGATGCTGTGTGACTCCAGAGTGAGAAAAATCTTTAAATCTGGTAGACTTGTGACATATAATTATGAGTCTGGGACAATGCATGTTTGGGGCCCTTTACACTTCAGCTGAAGGGTGCAGTTTTGAGGTAGCCTTGTAAGACAGTTGATTTAGCATCATAAATTGCCTTCCCATGTCTTCTCTCATTGGGAGAAGAAGTAGGAAGGCAGAGGAGGCTGTCTCGCACCTTCCCCACTGCAGTCGCCGACCAGTGGGAGGGATGTTCATCCCTGGTGCTTCTTCAGGGACCTTTCATTCCCCTGGGAGCCTGAAGACAGCTATTGACTGGACAGCAAATAGGACTTTGAAAGCGTGGCCTAGGGCTTGTAGTTCTCACTAGCTCTGCATTTCAGGTAATCACACGCTAAATCTGAACTGCACTGCAACCTGCTTGGAGGTAATCCTTCAGTGGTTCCCTCTTGAGCTTTCTTTTCATCGGTGAAAAGCTGAGGTCAGGGCACAGTCAGCCTCGGGATAGCCTCATGCTTAATCCCTCCATGAAAATTCTGTGTGTGAGGCACTCTGTGGTATTTACGCAGAAATATTGACACATACAGTGACCTTTGTAGCTGTGTTTTAGGGCCGAGGAGTTGTCTTCAAGCTTCTGTCCCTCATTTTGAGTTTGTTTGGGTTTTTTTTTCTCTTTTTTTTTTTCCTGTGATGTACTCTGCTATCCCATGTCTCATGCAAAAAGAGTGGGGAGACACAACCTTTTCCTATTCCACGTGTATTCAGGTAGTGCACATCTTGTGAGTAGCTAGAAGTGACAGCCAGATAGTTACCTCTTCTACTGCACAAATACAGAAGTCATTAACCTGTGCATCACACCCAAGTGAAGCTGGAGTCACCTGGTGTCTGCATCATTCTAAATTAATCATCTTAAAAATAAAATCACGTTTGGATTGGTTGGAGAAATGAATTTTTTCAGGTGTAGGTAAGGATAGTGCTAAGCCTAGGCACTGTTAGAGAATGCTCTCAAGGTGCAAGCAAATTTTGGGTGGAATGTGATTTCTCAGTACGGGATGTTTGCTGTCTAATTAGCAATTGTGTGTAATAATAATATAATACAGAAAATACAGTCTTCCAGGTAGACTCAATCTTTCTGCCTGAAGTTGCTGTATTTACAGAAAGATTGTTGATGGTTTACCATAACTGCTTGATTCTTTCATTTCTTTTTTATACCTTGCCCATGTTATTACTTTCTTAATGTAATTTTAATAAAAATGTCGTTACACCCTCTCTGTTATAACATTTTGCTGGAAAATTTCTTTCCATTGTTGTATGGATTTTTTAATGAAAAACCTGCACTAGCTTTCAACAATATATTTAGAAATGTAGTTTTACACACAGGTGTTTGAGGAGGGAATTTGCAATTAAATTTTAGGCATCTAATCAGGCTGCCAGAAATGCCTTCTGGAGATGCCTCTTATTTTCCATTTGCATGTTCACACCTTACGCATTTTTAGTTTTGCCCAGTTTAGTTACCTAAAACCTGCAATGCCTTCTTTTCAGAACCACAAATACAGTATATGGTGAATAAACAGGGAGATGTTCCATATGGTTTTAATGAGAAAGCTTCAAAACTTGGAGGTTTTTTGCTTTATACATAGCGAAAAAACCTGGACCACAACCCAATTCAAGCTTAACTTGTGTACCTGTAGTTTCTGTGACAGGGTGGAATTGTTTCTGTTCCTATGAGCCCTGATTTGCCTCTGAAGATTTTTACTATTTCGTGATAGTGTGGGAAGTGAAGATTTTCCCCTTCTGTTCCGTGATAACCATTAAATCATAACCAGCAGCTGTGTTCTGAGTAGGGTATAAACTGTTGCATTTGGACTTCTCTGCAGTAAAACTGACATTTCTTTTTGGGAGTTTTTAATCTGTGCGGACAGTGCTCTGAATATTTTATTAGGATCTAGATCCAGTTGGCAGATAATTTATGGTTTATCACAATGAGACTTCACATCTTGTAGAAGTTAAATGACGTGTTGCTGGTGTGTGGGTACCTGCATACTTGCATATAGAGATGTGTAGGTATGTGCATATTTTTTAATTTGCACGTAAAAATCCCTTATTTCTCCTAGCTAGCTCTTAATTGTGCAAAACTGACCTGACTAAATCAGAAATGAACTGTTTAATGTATTATTGTTTTGCGAGTTAGAAGCATTTGGGTGATGTTTTTACTTGTTAAGAAGGTCTGTTGAGGATATCTAGGAAGAACATACTTCAGCTCTTGAGTTGCAAATTGGACTTTTTGCCATGATTTTTTGTCTTAAGGACAGCGAGGATGAAGAATGGTAAAAATGTATTTTGAGTCTCTTATTGGCCAGCATAGAACTTGAATGTGTTGAGTAAGCACCACTACTTTTAAAAGTATCAGTAAGAGGGTGATCTCTTTCAAGATGAGACACACTTTACAGATATTGTGCATCTTTTCCCAAACCAACTCTGAGACCCCAAAGTCCCATACACAGAAAATAACCACAACAATTTGTAATTTGTAGGAATGGGTTGCTGGAATAACAAGCATGCTTAAATCTAAAACCAGAAACGATTGCTGATCTCCTCCCTCACATTTAGTAAAAGTTTAAGACTCAGCAGTTGCAAGACTTCAGCCAAATTCCACAAAGCTGCTTTTAAGAGAGGCAGCTTTGTTAGGCCTATCTCCTAAAACTCTGTACACCTTAATATGTGTTCATGGTAGAGGTGCTTCTGTGGGAACAAATCAATTCTTAACTATAACCATAATATATGTTATGCTTCATGACATGCTGCCCAGATAGCATGTACAAGTCTTGTTTAGCACTAGACTTATTCTCATGTGTATCCTCAGATGTTATAGAAGTATAATAGCCAGCAACTGAATACGGACTCCTCGTTGCTCTTAGTCTTGCTAAGCGTAAACATGAAAAATGGAGAAATAGTGCAAAGCCCTGAGATGCATGCCCCAACTTCCTCTGAAGACACTAATTAAAGGGATATCAATTTGTTTTTTTTTAAAAAAAAGTCAAGGAAAAAAACACTGCTAGTAGTGGTTCCTATGTTGAATTTTTAGACAGTCTCTGGAGATGGTGTAGAAAAAATTTTTGCTGTGATTGCAGAAAGAACAGTAACTGACTAAAACCAAAAGTCTGCCTTGAATAGGAATGTCACTTTCTTTCTCCATCTTGTTTTGTATCTGAGTCAAAATTTTAAATTTCATCTTTATGTCTCTATTTATAGAAGAACACCTCATTAATCCAGCTTGGCAAATACATAAAATTATACATAAGATATTGTTCAGTTTATAAAGATTAATTATATCTTGTAATATTTTACTTGTAAATTCCATTATGCAGAACAGGCACTGAATAATATACCTATAGGATGTAATTATATCAGATATTATTAAATTGTGGAATAGGAAAGGCATGCTTAAAGATTTCCCTCACACCATCACGGAGATTGGTGATGACCAAACTGCAAATTGTGCCCCTGCAATGACTCTGCATTATGGTGGAATCTAATGGGATTAGGAACTACTGATTATGTCAAAAATACCCTTTCCTCAGACCTTACAATGCTACAGCTGCAGGGTGAACCACGCAAACCTTTTGTGAATGAAGAAAACCTAAGAGAAGTGAAGGTATTAAACACGCTTATGCATGTGCTGAGAGGACTTTTTGGAAATATCTGAGTCATGACCTGAAACCCTATGTAGACAATAAATCAGCCACTTGCAATAAGAAAAAAACTTCACATTAATATATGTATATTGTCTGGAGAATAGGAATGAATCAAGGAAGTGACCATGTCTTTCACATTCCCTGAAGAGGCTGCACTACGTGTTTTCTTGGACACCTCTGTGTGAACACGACTTCATGGGTCCTCTCAGACACCATAACTGGAAATGGGTCTCTTAGGCAACTCTTCTAGCCTGCCAGGAGAATACTGGGTGAAAAGTTTCCTGCCACATGGGTAGACAAGGTTTGATACCTTCTTGCCTTACTTTTTATAGATGTCACACTTGTCTGTTGGTCAAACCTTGACACGTGTCTCTCCTTCGCAGCTGCTTCTGTTGATTGCCAGATGCATTCAGGTTTAGTTTGTGTGACTATTGCAAAGCATTGACAATAGGAATGAAACCCCCTGCCTAAACAGAAAGGGAAATGCAACTCCTCTAGCTGCTTCAGAAGAGGTCTCCTGCTAGCAGTCTAGAAGACTTGTTCAGTACTCACTGGAGATAAGTGTCTAGCAACATCAATTTGATACGCCCGTCATGAAATGCTAAAAAACCCAACAAAAAACAGTGGGGGAGATTGACTAAAAAAAACCCACAAAACAACCTGTGCAAAAAAAAAAAAAAAGATTATGGTAAATCTCCTTAGTATGTACCTGGACCCAGGAAAGAAACAGAGATGAAGAGGAAGGTACAAAAGAGGGTAAATGCAAGTAGAAATTCATCAGTTTGCTAACTTGGAAGAAGCAGCAATCATCTGGGGTGCAAAGCAAAACACCATAATAAAGAACAAATTATTATAAATACTATGTTTCTTCCCTTCTTTGCCAGGATAAGTAAACATGAACAGATATGCCAACTTGTTCCCTCCATATGTTTTCACAAGTGTGGATTTTGTGATACCAAAGAGGTGCTTTGCCATGACGTGATGTGATTTTTATATTACTGTATGTGACTTTAAGATCTGATTATTTCTGGGGAAAAAAAAAGAATCTGCCCAACTATGTTCTTTGTTGAAGCAGAAAGGACAGTGGTGTTGGGTTCTTCTATTAACCCTAAAGGGTTTTGCCAGCTCTTTGAGGTCCACACCTTACCTCTGTCACCCTTTGGAACTGTCCTGACGTTTGTTCATGCTTTTAAACAGTGGAAATGGTCTTTTGGCTCATATGAAAGCTTGTTCTATGTAGATTACATGCTTCTGCCAGGCCTGTTTAGCTCATTGTAATAATAAACCACCAACGCGTTCCAAAAAAAAAAAAAAGTGCCTCTGCATTTCAATTTGTTTTCTTTTAACATAGCTTTAGAGATCAGAATGTAAGATGAAACACAAATCTGCTTTTGTTGGCCTATATCCTTGGTGTATTATGACAAGTGAATTACTGCAGGCTTTGCACGAATACATTATGGGATATATTATGGCCCTGAGTGTCTGTAGAGATGTGGCGGAAGAAAAAGATTCCGCTATTTAGTCTATGAGTTGTGTCGGGACGCACCACATTTGGCGTAGAGTGTCTTCTAGAGGGAAGTGCAGAGACTTCAGTGACATGTGAGCTCCTCCTTGGCCTCGTGCTGCTCCCTCGAAATATTAGGATCGTGGTAATGAAAACATGTTGGCCAAGTCCTGTCATCACCAAAAGATACTGCTCTGCCATGGGTGACAGCTGCCACCCAAACCAGCGTCCTCTGAATGCGTGCGTCCTGGTCGCCATGGCTGGTGGTGGTCTGGAAGAGGGAATCCTGGCATGAGCAGGGGGAGCCTGTGGGTTTAGGTGCAGGTATATATCAAGAGTCCACAGCAGGGAGAGGTACAGTTATGTCATTGCTGTCACGCTCTTCTTTTCATCACAATTTTAGGTAGGCTGGCAGCTGCGTCATGCTTGTTATTTCCCACAGTAAAATTCTGGTTTTCATTTTCTACAACTTTTCCAAAACTTCATTTAGGCGAATTTTCCATGCCTTGGGCAGGTTTTTATTTCTGAAAAGAGCAGTTGAAGTACTTCTGTTTATGAGAACAAGTTGAAGGGTAAACAATGCTTTGTTTTCCAAGGCTAAAAAAGGTTAGATGACCTTTTCTTTGGGAAGTTCAGCTGCCTTGGAGCTTTGCAGTAGGGGCTCTTGGTTTGGCACAACAACTGCCTTTATGTCAGGGATGTGCTTTTTGGTCCTTTAGGGTAAATCCACTCATGCTTTGCCAAGTTATAAACAAATTGAAAAATTGAAATTTGTTTGTACTCAGAAGAAACTTGTTAGAAACTAGTTAGAATTTCTCTCTGTGTTGTGTTGGAGCCTCCACGGCTTCCTGTGCTGGATAGACCTGGCATTGCATGCTCCAGGTTCAGACTATAGGGATGATGCCAGAAAGGGTTTGTGATGGCCTTTTCCCACTGCTTGGTCTGTAGCACGGTCAGAGATGATGGACAACCATATTTCTTGTGACTCGTCTGTCCTTTGCACCCAGACAGGCTGGAAGAGGAACAACACCACAGACAGGCTGTGAAATGGAGTGGGGAGGCTGGCTTGCCAGGGCATAGGGTGAGAAAGGGACTAGTGAACATGTAGATTAGGATGAAATGCTGGGCAAGTGAGGATGCTGAAGAGGTACTGGGTCTTGAATTCAAGTGCTGGGGAGATGTCTATCTTTGCTACCATGTAGATATATTTCTTCAGCAGTGCAAATTGTACTCCTTTATACTCCTTCCAGAAGTACCTTCATGTTATTGTTTGCTGTCAGGTTGAAAAGCAGTACCTAGATATTGTTATTGATATTGTTATTTATTATTTTTGTTTTAACACTACTGGAGTTACATAAATATTCACCAAATAACAGTAGTACAGTTATTGCTGCTTCTGTCAGTGACATACATATAACTTAAATGACAGCCACAACAGCCTCTTTCTTGTTTTGACTCCTTTTGCACAGTGGACTATTACATTCATACATGATTTACTTGGCTTATAATTAACCACTGATAATTATCATACTCACTGTTGGACAAGCATCAACAAAGAGCAAGGTTAATGAGCAGAATGTTACAGGATCTATATGGATGTGGTTGTAGGATTGGGAAAGTGGACAAAACATTGCACATGCTTTTGTAGTTTCTTTTGTGAACTTATATTAACATGGATTCTCCTCCTGCCCCTAGATTTACTCGTGACACCTGCACACTGGTGTGTTTATTTTGGGTAAATGCTGCAAGCCCAGACCCCCTACTTGGTGTCCTAGCAACCTGCTGGATCCTGGTCTTTGGCATGACATCTCTCCTCTGGTCTCTTCTCCTTTGCCATCATGAGCATTTTATAGCTCTTAAAATGTCTGTTTCTCAGGCTTCTCTTGGGTACCAGCAGCCCACAGCCCCAGGTCTGGGACATGCTCTGTTGGTTCAGCAAAGCTCCCTGGCGCTAAATGGGGCTCTGTGGGAGAGGCACAGACCGGCTGCTGGCGCATGGGGCCAGACCCCAGCATGAAGTGTCGACCTCAACAGCACCCTGGGAAGCTGTCTGTGGGCAGACTGAGCCGGCACATTGCTTACAAGTCCACGGGGCCTTGTTCAGTCAAAACAGAGCCCCTGCCAAACTGCTAATTGTAGCTCCTGCCTTCACAGGTTAAGAGTGGAAATTCATCCCTTTGCATAACACCCTGCCTCCCTCCCCGTAGCTCTGGGGAGACCTTTAATCTGCTACCACCTCCTACAGTGCATGGCTTGCTGTTTGACAGTTTTCAGCATCACTTCTTAAGACATTTTTCTTTTTTTCAAATGCTTCCCTTACCTTAGCTAGACATATGGTTTTGCTTTAAGAGCAAAATGGTTTTCCATAGGCAGCTGGTGAAGTCCCTGAATGCGTGTTCTTCCAAAACACAAAACCCTAGAAGACATGAATTCCCAGTAGAAAGGTTACTTACATACAGCTGCAGAGCACTGCTTTAAAGTTTTGGAAAATAATACTGTAGTCAGCTGACATCATTTAGTCACTTTGATTAGTTTCGTGTGCCTGATTGCTGAATGTCCTGAACAGTGACAAATGATGCTCCTTGGAAGATCGCATCTATATGCACTTAAGTAAAACCTAGAAAATAAATCACCATTTGTTTCAGAGCTAAACCAGGGAAAATGGCCCCAGGATGTAGCCACATTAGCTGGACAGCATTTAAAACAAATGTAATTACAAAATACATGTATTGTAGCCAAAAGTATTGTTTGGAAAGAGGGTTCTCCTGTGCTTTCCAGTCTTAAATGAGGTAGAGATTATTCTTTTCGTCTGAAAAGGAAACAAGGGAATTAAAAAGACAAAGGCCAGTTTAAGAAACAAAACCACATCCATTCACTCACAACTTTTCTCCTTTTTGAATATGTGCAGAAGAATGGGCAGGTTGCAAAGTGAGAAGAAAAGAATGTCTTTCTTCCTGAGAACAGACACTGCATTTGGGTAAATCGATCCCATTTCTGTGTCTATAGACAGAAACTTTCTCTTCCCTCCAAGAACTCTGTTGCACCCTACCCTGCTGTAGAGTCCATCAGCCCCAGCAGAACATGCTGGTCTTTGCCAGACACTGAGCTGACCTTGAGCAGTAAAGGTTGGAGAGGCAGCGCTGGCTTCACGCTGGCGTTTGGCATGGGGCATCTAAGGAGCATCCTGTGGGATCCTTTCTGTAAGGCTATGTCTGACCTGTCTATTTTAGGAATCCCTATTTTTGGTTCTTCCCCTGCATTAAATAGAGTCATTCATAATGGTCTGCTCACATGCTGTGTCTTTCCTGTCCCAATTGTATTTTTAAGTGGCTGCTTGGGCCAGCCAGCACTGTTCCTTTTCGAGAGTAGGACTTCTGGTTTTCCTGTACAGTTTCTTGCGGTCTTTAATGTCTGCATTCAACAGTGTACAGCTGAGTCTCTAACTAGATGCATTAAAGGAAAAAAAAGAGGAGTGCTGTGTGGGTGGCAGTCCTATCTGAGGGAGCACCCCAAAGGGCAGGAGGTCACTACAGGTACACTCATTCTTTCCTGTCTGCAAGGATGGACTTTGTAACATCTTAAATTTCCACACTGGTGAAGCAGCTCAGGCCAACAGACGACAGCTGCAGTGCCTGTAAGAAGGCTTCATAACAACATGATTTGCTTCTTTCCTTTCTCCTGCACTTTTGGGTGCAGAGGAGTGTGGGAGATACATGGCTGTGCTTTAGTGGCCGTTCATGGTTGGTACAACTGCAGCTGTGTGGAGCCATCAGGAAATCCCAGGACAGCTGAATATGTTTTCCTCACTTTTCCTCTTTTCTGGTCTTCTCTGGATGAAATGCAGAAGTCATAATTTACTGTGTTTGAATTTCTGTCTCACTCTAGGTTCTTCTCAGCTTGGCAAGTTACCATCCAAGCAACAGTAAAGTTATGCCTATGTTTTTCATCATGGGTTTTTCCATCTAATTTTTTCATCAGGGTGCTGCTGCTGAGTTCAGTTCAGAATGCAGTGGGAAGATACTTTTAGTCTGTGACTAAATTGTAATCTGGAGGCCAACATACCCAACAGTGAGAGGTTATAAATGCTGCTAGGACCATTGGAATAGTAGCTTATGCTTGGAGCTAGAGGCTTCACTCAAGAAACTGCCCATTGGTATAAAGAAGTGGTTAAGAGTCTCTATCCACTGCAGTTTTTTTGACTGTGGTAAGCCTGATTTGAATTTAAAATGAAGGAATGAAAAAGCAGGTAGATATTTTTCTTAGCCTTCCACTATTGATCTTAATTTCCTTTAAACCACTCCTTTGAGATAAACTGCACGTTGTTTGATTTTAGCTAAAGGCAATTTGAAAGTGTTAGTAAAGGCTTACTTGGTATTTTGGTATTAGCAATTTAGTATTAAACTGTATGGAGCCATTTTACTTTAGATGTCAAAGGTTCATGTGTTTTTCTTCATCATGCCTACATATTGGATAGTGATTTTCACCATGGGCACATGGCACATGTCAACAGCCTGGTGACACAGTTCAGAAAAACAAATTTTCTGCCTTTATTTTTGGCAAGAACATGGATCTGCCCATCTCCTTTTATTAAATAGAAGCCTTCATTTTCCTGAACTGCCTAAACCTGATTGTAGAAAATTATGGAGGAAATAGCTAGCAACTTAGCGTTTTAAAATATTAGATTATGCTAATCCAATGTCACTTTATCTCAAAATAGAAACAAATTACAACAGGTCTTTATTACAGAATGGCAGATCCTGATTAATTCTAGAGCAAATTTCTGTCTGATGGTATCAAACTTGGGTTCTTAAAGACTCCTCTTGTCAAAAACCCTAAGGAAAAATATCAGGAAAAATGTACCATGTTTTCTCAAAGAGAAAATCTCCAAAGCATAGCTCAGTGAATTTTCAAACCTCTGTAAGGAAAAACAGCCAGCCACACTGGACTGAATACTTGTGCTTTAAACTTGTAGATGGAATTGCAAGGTGATAAAATCTGCAGGATAACTTTTAGATGGGAAGCTGAAACTGCCTGCATCTGAAGTGCTAAAATGTGACAACCATTGCATGTATTTTTAAAAAGGGTGTGAAAAATCACAGCTATCTGCTTTCAATAACGAAAGAGCAGGAAACTCATAATAAAACAATAAAACCATAAAACTTAAAATATGTGCACGCAACAGGTGCTGATATGTACAACAATGTTAGAATGCAGTAAAACGTCTCACTATTGTCCAGAAAGGATCACAGCCAGGATATGGCATTTGACTATGTTCTGCCTTTGACATGAATTAGTTCAGATATCCAAAGCTAACATGTGTTAGATAAAGAGAGGGAATTTCTTTGGGAAAGAGAATGGAAAGTGTGTTCTGGTGTGTTCAGGCTTTGCTCTGTTGAAAGATCTCTGTTGTTTTGGGTTCTTTTAGCAATTTTTTCCTAACGAATGATTCACCCGGAACGTGGATTTATCATCCTTTCATTCCCAAAATTTCTGTGACTACGGTTAGCTCCAAGAGATGCTAGTGAGGTGAGGACTTGTATGCATATCATAGAATCATAAAGGTTGGAAAGGACCTTTGAGATCACCAAGTCCAACCTACAGCCCTACAGCACCCTAACACTAAACCATCTCCTAAAGTGCCACATCCAGGTGTTTTTAAACACATCCAGGGATGCTGACTCCACCACCTCCTTTGGCAACCCATTCCAGTGCTTCACCACCCTTTCAGTGAAGAAGTTTTCCTAATATCTAAACTTCCCCTGGCGCAACTTGACCCCATTCCCTCTTGTCCTGTCACTATTCACTGGGGAGAAGAGGCCAACACCCGTCTCACTACAGCTGCCTTTCAGGGAGTTGTAGAGAGTGATAAGGTCTCCCCTCAGCCTCCTCTTCTCTAGGCTGAACAGCCTCGGCTCCCTAAGCCTCTCTTCATATGGCTTATCCTCTTGTCCCCTAATCATTCTGGTTGTCCTTCTCTG